>NC_048444.1:9097631-9397631 GCF_004353265.1 Vitis riparia
TGTACTATTTGGGTCATGCTTTGGCTCATATCAAATATCTGAGCCTACTTTCCCATGTCTAAATAGGTCTCAACAACAACATTCGACCTCTATTTTGCTGTCTATAAGAAAAGGTTTGTTTGGCCAATATCGGGTTCTATTGAGTTGACTAGTCATACCATAACCATGGAGTTCTCTGCTTCCCATGTTTGAGATGCCATCTCATCTTCCTGTTTAGGTGGCTTTGTGGAAAAGTGAAATATCCAAACTTACCTTTGCCATGCATAGACATCTTCACGGATTAAGACTCCCATAAATAATTCTGCCCATTCAGTTTCTAGGTTGTCATACGAAGTGATGGGATTCATGAAAAGATTGTTGAATCAACTGTTGAGGTTGTTAAAAAATATTTTTGTACATCTCTTCTTTAGTAACTCCCAACATGATTATATAGTGTTTTAGACGGGAGAAGACACAAAAAAGTGAATGATAGATGCCTAGGATTAAAGGCGGCTTTGATACCATGAAAACAAATTGGCGAAAACTTAATTTGTATTGATATGAATAAATGAATACCACTGGAATTCTGTGTGTGTGTTGGTTTAGTGCTTAGAAAGAGGGATCGGATATGAAAGGAAAAGCTTTCTCTCTCACAATGCAAGAATAGCTGCCTCTTCACTTCCCCGGATTGCTACCCCAGTTTGTCTTTGAGACTTGTGATTGAGTGGGTTTGCCTCTCATCTTCTTTGTGGCCTTACTTTGTTAATGGAAAACTAAAGGATGAACTGCCGATTGTTTAACTTTCTATTAAGAGAGGGCTCCAGCCAATATAAAAAAAACTAGCCCTGGATCCTCGTCTATCTGTCTGGTGAAGTAGAGAATGAATCTTGCAAGCAATCAATTATGGGTTTACTACTTACTACGTATGGCTTCAAGACAAGATTGGAATTCAGACTTCCCTTCTTCGTAAGCAAATAAGCAATTGGACCTGGGACCTGGATCTCTATCAAAAGGCAAGCCAAGCTAAGCAACTACGCTCGTCGCTCGCATTACCGCTCCGTGACTCCACTATGCTCCACGCTCCTTTTGATGCATTCTCTTTGGTTCTACTAAGACTCCTACACCGTCTTCTCTTTCTAACTTGATCTTTTCTCCCAACGGTTTTTCTCTTAATCTCGGCAGCTTTTCCCACCCATGTTGACTTTATTCGGGTAATCCAAACTAAATAAGAAAGAGAAAAGGTCAGTTGCCCTGTAGCCAGTGACTAGTCTCACTATGGAGCTACGTGAAGACCGCCACTATACAATTGTCTTTCAAAAAAGGAGAACACGCCCTTTACTTTGACTAAAGAAGGTAAGGTAAAAGCAAGAGTCAAACTATGAGATGAAAGCAGCCATGCCATGAGTTAAGACCTATGGATAGACATTTAAGAGGAAAGAAAAGATGCATAGAACTTGCATCAACTCATGGCATGCTAGTGTTTGAGAAGGTAGTCAGAGCACTCAATGCTCCTTCTATATTTTATCCTCTTAATTTAGATAATTGTGACTTAGCCTCACTACTCTCAAATGCCTTAGCCGAAGCGAAGTAGATGCTTTCTGGGCATGAACTCCTAGCTATATAAAAAAAAAATGAACCTTGCAAGGAAAGGTATAAATATGTCCCCCAAGCTTCTAATATGTTTGCTCCTCGGTCAATAGCCCCAGATAGATCTACCTTGGGGTAAAAAGCCGCAACAAGACTGAGTTCAAGAGTGGATCCTTTTTCGGATAGCTCAAAGGGTTCGTCTCCTAGAAAATAGCTCTAAAATGGTCAAACATCTTTACAATACACACACACACACACACCAATTCCTTGGGTTCAATGGCTTGAGTTTTATGGAGGAAAATTGTATTGGCTCTTTTTGAATTGTCTTATCCATAGATTTAATGATGGGAATCTCAAGTTATGCATGACAGATTATAAAAATTACACTTTAACTGATTATTCTAGATCTTATCATGTTTTGTTCAGTAATACATGTTGACTGGAAAGCATTACTAGGTACGCATCGAGGCTGCTTTGACACTGCGGGCATTGGCTGAGGTTGATCCCACCTGTGTTGGTGGTTTGGTTTCTTATGGGGTGACAACACTAAATGCCTTAAGAGAAAATGTTTCATTTGAAAAGGTAAAAATGGACTAGAATGTAACCTCATAGCATGTGATATGGGTTACTGTAATTATCTTGCTGAAGTGATTAATATTAATTTATCCTCTCTGGAATTTTTTTTTTTTTGGTTTTCCATTTATATAAGGTTTCTCTTTATACTTTTCTTCAATATTGCACTTGGCTTTTTATTTTTCATTGTTAAATTACATATTGTACCCTATGAAACCATATGAATTTTATGGGTTTAGGAAAAAAAATGCTGTTTAACCAAGTTATGTCAAAATGTATCCCATTAAGGTTTTAAATAAGTATCTCCTGATCTTTATTGTTTGTGTTTTATATCCCCTTTTGATTCCTTTCATCTGAAAACGGAGTGGCACAAGGTGGAGGTTAGGAGAGGGTTTTGAAGGAGGCAAAAGATTCAATTGAGTTGAGGGTTAAAGGGGCATTATTTGGAAGAGAGGTTACAAAGATGTGGTTACATGGAAGGAGAACAAGTGGAGACAGAAGTTGAGGGCATAATGGTCAAAAAGAGGGAAACAAATAGACTACAACTTCTTTGCAGTGATGATTCCTGGCACTTCAATATGTTGGTATGGTGGTAATGGAATCAATTTGCTGGGGGGAAGTTCAGGGAAATGTTAAGGTTGCAAGAAGCTTAAAAAAGTTGGTGGCATGGAATGGATGCTTGTGGGTGAGGGCACATTTGATTCCATAAAGGGAAAAGAGAGTGAGGATTTGGAGAAGAATGTATGATGTGGAAAAATTGTGATAGTTTTGAAAGAGTTAGAATGGTGATTCCATCAGGTAGGGAGCTCTGAAAAAGGTTGAAATGCTGCTTTCATTTGCTTGTTCCTAGATAGGGGCAATGGTATTTAAGTACTTTGCAGAGGACTCCATAATTCTTTAGAATAACATAAGGGTATACTCAGGACTGCTCCAGGAGGAAGGGAAGGTATGGTTGTGCAGGGGGGAAAATGCTGGTTTGGGGTTGAATCAAAATCCTTTGAGCTTTTGAAGGAGTTGGTTAAAGGTAAGGAGATTTGGCTTGATTGTAGAGAGGGGACACAGTTTCTCCTTTCGGATTAGATTTGGTGAGAGGGGCGTAGCTAAGTTGCTGGAGGGGGCTTAAATTCCATTATCTCTTAAGTCTTATCTCTTTCTTCTGATGAGAGGTATTGTTCCTTGGATGGATCACGTTAACACCTTTTCTTTTTATCTTCAAGAAGGATGAGCTGATTTATTTTCTGGTCAAATTAATTTGGACATCTGAAGTCCGCCCTATAGTCAAAGACTTTGCCTGGGCGATGGTTCGTGATAAATGAGTACCAAGGTTTACTTCATATAAGGAAATCTACAGGGTTATCAGGCCTGCCTGATGTGTTCTTTGCAAGAGAAATGGGGAGTCTCTTGCTCGCCTGATCCTCCATTGCTTCTTTGTTCATGACTTTCAGCAGTACATCCTTGTTCTAACGGGCATTTGGTACATGCCCTAGTGAGGAATTTCAGATTTGTTGTTTATTTTGTCTCAGAAGTTCAGTAGGGATGCTACGAATAGAGGTCTCTGGCAGTGTGCATTGCTTGCTATTTTTTTTTTTGATTAGAAACGAAGAAATTTATATTAAAAGAAGAAAAGATACAAGAGAAAGAAGAGATACAAGAGAAAGAGAAGAAAACAAGAGATGGATGAGAGGCCTTCCCACAAAAACAAAAATTGAGCAAAAGAGAAAACACCCAACTTTAGAAAACTAAAAACAAAAAAAACCCTAACACTCTCAAACTTTTGAAGTTCAAATTGCAGTCCAGTTGAGTTGTAAAACACTAAGAGGAACTCCGCTAAACGCTGCAATACAAGAGGCCCAATGAGGAATAGAAAAGAAGCAAGTCCCATAACATCTCTTCCGTTCTCCCCTTATCCTAAAAAATCCTATTGTTTCTCTCTTACCACACCATCCATAACAAAGTAAGGCAAGCGATTTTCCAAAGTGTCTTGCCTCTTAATGAATTCCCCAAACCTTTAAAAGCAATAACCATCATGTCCACAATACTCCTTGGAGGGACCCAAGCCAAACCTGCTAGATTGAACAACTTGTGCTAGAGTTCAATGGTAACAGGACAATGAAGAAAAAGGTGGTCGATTGATTCTCCATTTCCTTTGCAAAGAATACACCATTGAGGACAGAGGGATTTGTAGGGTCTTCTAAATTGCAACTTGTCATTGGTGTTTACCTTCCCATGTACTACTAACCAAACGAGGGCCTTAACCTTTGAGGGGGCTTTTGAACTCCACAAAAACTTGGCTGAAAGGAACAAGATAGGATTTGAGACTTTTGACAAGGCCAAGAAAAAAGATTTCACTGAAAACAAGCCTGATAATGACAAAGAGCATGCTCTTGAATATGCCAAAGAAGGAGAGAAAAACACTGAACTAAGGGAGGACATTAATCTTTGAAAGAGATCAATTTCTGTATCAATAAGATTGCAACGAAAATTAAAATTTCAAGATAGTGGAAAGGAATTGCCAAGAACATTTGAGACAGTGAGGTTTTTCATAGAAATAACTCTATAAAGACCAACAAATTGAGAGCACAAAGTTTGGTTACCCCACCAAAGATCTTCTCAAAAACGATTTCTCTCCCCATTCCCGACCTTTAGGCGGACAAAAGGGGAGAAATCCTGAAAAACTTGAGCAATAGCATTCCAAGGACATCTGTGTGATCATCTAACCACCATGTTGGCGTCCCATCCATTAGGATGTGTCCCATAAATACTCACAATAACCTTATGTCAAAGACCATTTCTTTCTCTAGGGAACCTCCAGAGCCATTTCCCTAAGAGAGCAATATTTCTCAAAGAAGTCTTCCCGAAACCCAAACCTCCCAAGTCCTTTGGCCTACAAACAACATCCCATCTGATAAGATGATCTTTCTTTCCTTCCCCCGACCCAGACCAAAGAAAATCACTTTGCAGCTTCTCAATCTTTGAGGCTATTGATACTGGGATTTTGAAGAAGGAGAGGAAGTAGCTAGGGATGTGAGACAGACTTGACTGAATTAAAGTAATCCTCCCTCCCAAAGACAAAAAAACCTTTTTCCAACCATCCAGCCTTCTCGAAATTCTCTCAACCATCGGATCCCAAAAGCCTATTGTCTTTGGGTTCCCTCCCAATGGAAGACCTAAATAAGACAAAGGCCACTCTGACACTCTGCAACCAAAAACCGAGGCCAAACTAGACAACAACTCCTGCCTTGTATTAATACCTGAAATGGTGTTTTTTTTCTAAATTGATTTTTAATCCTGATACTTGCCCAAAAACCAAAAGGATAATCTTGAGGTTTTGAAGATGTTCCAGAGAGGCTTTAGAGAAAAAAAATGGTGTCATCTGCAAACTGTAGCAAATATACTCTAGTCTTGTCCCTTCCCACTACGAAACCCTCAGTTAGCCCAATTTCCTCTGCTCTAATCATCAACCTACTTAGAACATCTGCTACAAAAGTAAAAAGGAAAGGACAAAGGGGGTCTCCTTGTCTCAAACCTCTAAAGGCCTTAACCCAACCCTTTGCATTCCCATTAACTAAGATTGCAAAACTTGATGAAGACAAACAACCCCTTATCCAAGATCTCCATTTCGGGTTGAACCCCTTCCTTTCTAGCACATGATCTAAAAGGCCCCAATCCACATGATCATAGGTTTTCTCAAAATCGATTTTGAAAACCACCCCTTCCTCCCCCGACCTTCTTTTCTCATCCACCATTTCATTGGCTATCAACACATCATCCAGGATGTGTCTCCTTTCAACAAAGGCTCCTTGAGAGCCAAAGATTGTTTCATGGAGGACTTTGCGTAAACGCCTTGATAAGACCTTAGCAATTATCTTATATAAACTTGTAACCAAGCTAATAGGTCTATAATCTGAAATTTTAAAAGTTTGGCTTTTCTTAGGCACCAGAGCAATGAAGGTCGCATTTGTACTTTGATTTATTATCCCATTGGTGTGCAACTCTAGAAACACCCTCATGAGGTCCTCTTTGATCACATCCCAACACTCTTGATATACTGCAATAGTAAAACCATTAGGACCAGAGGCCTTTTCCTTATTCAATTGGAAAACTGCAAATCGTACCTCCTCTTCAGAAAAAGGCCTGTCCAGCCAAACCGCACTCTCTCTAGAAATAGGGACCTAATCTAACCCTTCAACCCTCCAAGAAGCACATTTGGGTTGGAATAGAGTTTGCCAACGAAATTTACAATCTCCTCAGAGATAACCTCAATGTTACTTAAAGTCACCCCCCTCTCAGAGATCAAAGATTTAATGAACTTCCTGCTTCGCCTTCCATTGGCCATTCTATGAAAGAACTTAGAATTGCGATCCCCTTCTTTTTTCCACTTGACCTTAGATTTTTTTCTCCAATGAACCTCTTCCTTTAATAACAAATCCTCTAACTCCCTTCTTCTTAAGGTCCTTTTTGATAACAAATCAAGATTCAAATTCCCTTCTTGTTCAATTAGATCAATTCTACCTAAGTCCGAAAGAATGAAATTTTTCCTCTCTCTTAAATCTCCAAAGGCCACTTTATTCTAGTCTTTCAACTTTGATTTAACAAACTCTAATTTCCTCATGAACTTGTGACCTTCCCAACCTTCAACCGTACACTCTTGCCACCAATCTCTAAAATTCTCCTTAAACTCAGGATGGAACAACCACATATTCTCAAACCTGAAAGGAGTCGGACCCCATTTTAAAGGATTAGTTTCCAAACAAATTGGGCTATGATCTGAGGTCCATCTAGGAAGCGCCTCTTGAAGACATTGAGAGAAAAAAGAATCCCACTCAGAAGAAAACAAAAACCTATCCAACCTCTTGCAAATAGGAGCAATTTGCATGTTTGACCAAGTAAAAGCCGCATTTTTTAGAGGGGGATCCAACAAACCACTCTCCCTTATAAACTCGTCAAAACACCTCATGTTGAATGTTAACCTAGAATCACCCAGTTTCTCAGAGATCCTCCTAATTACATTAAAATCCCCTCCTACACACCACATTGGGAAAGTTAGACCATATAGGTCTTGAAGCTCCAACCAAAAATCTTTCCTCCACAAAGGCTTATTCGGGCCATGCACTGAAGTTAACCAAAAAGACCCTTCCTCACCAGAATTCAGCTTCACAGTTACAGAGAAAGACCCTAACACCTTCTCTGTACACTTTAACTTATTTGAATCCTACATAATCACAATCCTCCCTGAAGCCCCACAAGCAGGAAGAGCAGCCCACTCCATGCTTCTACCTTTCCAAACACTACTCACAAACCTCCTATCCCAAATTTCTCTCTTTGTTTCTTGAAGCATCACAACATCTGGATTTTGAGAACTTAAAAAATTCCTGACAATCCTCCTTTTCTTCTTGGAACCTAACCCTCTTGTATTCCAACTTAAGATCTTCATGTAAACAAAAAAAACCCAACATTGCTTGCTATTTAGTTGGTGATTTTGATAGAGAGGAGCAATATAATATTTGCGAATAGACAGAGACCCAATGAGTTGAGAAACCCTATTCACTTCTTGACTAATCTAGAGTTTCAAGGACTATGGAGTTTGCTTGTATTCCTCTTAAATTAACTTTATTGGGCTTGGTAGGCCATTTGCCTAACCTGCTTAAGGAGTATGTTTGTTTTGGGATAACATTTTTGTTATTAGGTGAGGTATGCATGGGGTGTGGGGTTTTGCCATCTTATTTGTTACAGATGTCTGGTCCTTCTTTGTATATGCTTCTTTGTTTTGTGCTAAAAGTCAGACTTGGCTTTGTTGAACTGTTGTGTTGAATGAAGTTGATAGTTTTGATGTGAATCTTGGTGATAATTGAAATTGATAAAATCTGAAACATGCTGAAATACTTTAATGCTTGAAGAAAATGGCTAGATATTGAACTTTAAAGGAACTTTAAATTGCAGTTAGATATGTAAATCTTCTAATATTTCATCATAATTCAAAACCTCTGTCCAGTTCTGATAGTAAATAATGATTTTGCTTGCTTTTTGAGCGTTTATTTTTTTACTGCTTTATTTAGTAATATTTATTTCTGCATCTTTGTCTACATTTTTTTATGTTGGATTTGTTGTTATATGTTACTGCAGTAAAAAGATTCCTTCCAAATTGTTTTCCCATCTTCTCATCTTTTTTTCCTTCTCTTGTGCCCATGGTTGAACTAATCTGAATTGCAAATATCATGCTGCAAGGATGTGCAAAGCTTCGGATTTCCCTTTTTGTTTTTTGTTTTTGTGGGTAGAAAGTATTCATTAAACCACATTGTGTTTTACTTCTATGTGTATGTTTCAATAACTGGCTGCAGTAAATTGTTTTAGGGAAGCAATCTGAGAGTCGAGCTTGATTCTTTGCATGGACAAGCTGCTGTTTTAGCAGCTTTGGTATCCATTTCGACAAAGTTACCTCTTGGCTATCCAGCCAGGTAATGTCCTTCTATTTTGTATTTTCTAATGATTGTACATTTGAAAGGTGCAAGATGCTTGTAAGTTGCAAAGTTCTCTTGAGGCCCAAGGTGCAGCCTAACGTATGTGCTTGAGCAAAGGGAGGCACACAACATAGGGCATATGTGCAATTTTGTAAAATATTATAAACTTGGAGATGCAATCATTTTTGATATGCTCATATATCTCCATCTATATTCCAGAATTCCAATCAAGCAAAAAGAGGAAAAAAAAAAAAAAGATTCTAAGTATTTAAAAGAGCCAATATGGCATTGTTTTGCCCTGAGTGGGCCAGGGCTGGGGCTTCACTGTGCCTTGTGCCTAGGCATGCCTTCATTAACAACTATTATGCTATGATTGATGTTTTTCCCGAAGAAATCCTGAGATTTGGTTTTTTTCTTTTTCATCTTGGCCATTTCCTGGTATAAATGCCTTTTATTTTATTTTATTTTATTTATTTATTTATTTATTTATTAATGTTGGTTTTTTCTTTTGGAAGCATTGAATCTTACATTCTATTCATATTATACGCAAAATTCTAGCATTTGGTTCTTTAAAGTGGTATTTCTAAGAACAAAAATTCTTGAGACATCTCCAACTATTTGGTTTGATCACCCAAAATTGGCACATGGCATAATGGCTATAACCATTGATCAACTATCTTAATTGTTTTAGGAACAACTGAGATAGTTTCTTGCAGTCATGTAGACCCTTAACTATTCTGGGGCTACTTGAAGCCTACCGAGTCAAAATGAAACTTGTATTATATGGATTTGTGTGGATCTGCAACATGTCCATGTGAAAGTCCAATTGATCAAATAGCAAAAAACCATGAAAAACTGTCATTTTATGTCCAAATAAACTAGAAAAAAGTTTATTTGGACCTTTCTTACCATGGAGGCCTGGGCAGCCAATCAAGTAGCAGTTTGATCAGCTAAGCAAGGAAGTCTCCTTGTTTGGAATCTGTGAAGGGGACTTTCTTCCAAAAAGTGTTTCTAGAGTTTCTATGATTTTCATTTTTAATGTGTATGGTTTTGTTACAATCTTTTTGGTTTGTATTTTTTTCATGTTGTGCTTGAAGAATAGCTCTTCCTTTTTTGGTCATGAAATGTTTGTTTTGTTTCAAAAAAGAAAAAACGAAAAACACATAATAGAAGACCCTGGGCTAAAATATGAACAAATAAATCCTTTAAACTTCTTTCTGTTTTGGAGCTTGATTGGTTGTCTTCAGCCCAAAATTCTGACCTTGATTTTGATCACATAAAAAATGTTGCCATCCAGACACTCTAAATCATCCCCAAGGGAAAGATGTTTGATGATTGCCTTAGATTTTGTGACATAACCGAAGTGCTAATATCATCATTTTTCTGTGTGCAGATTGCCTAGATCAGTGCTTGAAGTTTCAAAAAAAATGCTGTTGGAATCTAGTCGGAACCCTGTGGCAGCCACTGTTGAAAAAGAAGCTGGATGGTTACTTCTATCATCATTATTAGCTTCTATGCCAAAGGAGGTAATTGGATATTGTTACTCCTTTTATTCAGTAATTGGTATATCTACAAATTTTTGTATGTTAAGCTGAAATTTTGTTGCATGCAGGAGCTTGAAGATGAGGTTTTTGATATTCTTTCCTTGTGGGCTTCTCTATTTAGTGGAAATCCAGAACATCAAATTATGCGAACTGGAGATTTGAGTTCCAGCATATGGTAAAGAAATTATCAATCATATATAACCTATAATGTGTGTGGGGTTATTCTCTAGCATTAGCATGCTTTATATTCTGAGTTGTAGGATTTGCTTTTTGTTTTTTCTTGTCTTCATATATATAAGGTTGTGATCTTAATTAAGAACCATGAGTTGGTTCATAGTTTTCTTATGACAGAACCCCGACAACCTTGCTAGAGACAAGTTATAGTTAATAAAATTATATCTCTAAAACATTTTAAGATTTAGGAAAAGCAGCAAGAGGAAGTTTAGTTTTTTTCCATCCCTAGATTAGTTATACTTTAGGATAGTCATTCTAATTATTAACTTTAGAAATAAACAGAGTTTAGCCATAAGGTTAGGTTATATACTAAGAAAAAAAAATCTACTTTCATGCTTCAAATCTAGACAAAAGATTTATCATTCAGTTGTTCTCTATATTAAATGAACTAGTTGTTTCTATCAATAATTTCAATTCAATTGTATCATACAAATTTCACTAATATTTTAAATGAAATGTGAGATTTAAGAGGGTGTTTATTTTTGATTGGAAACGACACATAGATATATTGATAGAAAAAGAAGTACAAGAAGAAGGATGAGAAATCCTCCCGCCAAAGACAACTAAAATACAGGAAAATACACAGAAAACAAACAAACTCCCTATAAGGACCAATCCTTATGGAGTACACACCACTAACCAATCAAGTTGAATCACATTAAGGGGAGTCCCCTTAAATGCCTTGGAACAGAAAGCCCAAAGAGAAGCAAGGAAAATAATAGAGTCCCAAAGGAACTCTGAATTCCTTGCTTTATCCTCAAAAATCATCGCGTTTCTTTCCCACCACACAATCCGAATTATTAAATGAAATGTGAGATTTAAGAGGGTGTTTATTGTTATTATTAAATCAGAAACAACTATATTTTCATTAAAAATGAATGTATGAGAGAATGATGAGAAATCCTTCACTACAAGAAGGGATTGTGGGTTTGGATGACGAGGAACAAGAAGGGATTTTTACTCTTGAACTAGTAGTAAGGAGGACCTCAAGGAAAGTTTTGCCCTTTGGCATCAGTTTATCTTGAATATCTATGGGACACATCCTATTGGATGAGATGCCAACAATATAGTCAATTGGTTACATCATTGCCCCTGGAAGGCCATTGAACATATTTTCCAAGTTTTTTCTACACACACTTTCTTTGCAGTTGGTGATGGGACCAAAATTCGTTTTTGGGAAGATTTGTGGTGGGGGGAGCAACTGTTATGCTTACAATTTCCAAGACTTTTCAGAGTCACCACAACTAAAAACCTTTGCATTTCAGCCATATTTGGTAATGATACTAGTTCTTGAGATCTTATCTTACACCACAACCTAATGGATGTGGAGATTAAGGATCTTGAAAAACTAATGTCTTTACTTTTCCATGTGCATTTGACTCCTACTCTAGATACGAAAGCTTGGGTTCCGTCCTCTTCAAGAGTTTTCTCAATAAAATATTTTCTTTTAGCCTAATCCAATTTCTCAGATTCTACTCCTTTCTATCTGGCTAACTTTTTGTGGAAATCAAGAGTCCCGTCTAGGTCATGGCCTTAGCTTGGTTAGTGACACATAAGAAGGTAAATACCAATGACATGCTATAGTTGAGAAGACTTTTCAAAACCTTTAGCCCTAATTGGTGTATCCTTTGTAGGAGTAGTGAGATGGTTGATCATCTCTTCTTACATTGTTTGATTACTTTGGAATTGTGACATAAGATGTTCTCACAAGTGGGGATGGCGTGGGTTTAGCCAGGCAATATTTGTGATATTATGGTGATTTCATTCAAGTGTTTTAGAATCTTTATTGAAGGCAAGACTCTTTGGAGGATCGCGTATCTCTCTTTGATGTGGATCGTGTGGAGAGAGAGGAATGCAATGATTTTTAAGGACACTTGGAAGACACCAGAGATGATGTGGGATGCATTTCATTTCTTTGTTTCTTTTTGGGCTTACTGTACAAACATTTTTAATTAGAAGTACGTTCGCTAGCTTGCCAATCTACTTTATGTCTCTATTCCAGATGCCGAGGTTAGTTTGTTTAATATTGGTAAAAATTCAAAGAGATTTTCTATGGGAGGTGGGACCTTAGAGAGTAAGCCTCATTTAGTAAAGTGGACTATTGTTTGTTCAACACCTTATGCTTTTTTGGACAATATGGAAAGAGAAATAGAAGATCCTTTGAGAATGTGGAGCTCTTTTTTCAAAGGCTGAAAAACCTTGTATATGTGCAACTTGTTAACTTGGACCAAATTGTTTATGGGTGAAAGTTTGATGTCTATAATTGATTTTATTGATTTGTTGAGTTTGGTTTGAGGGAAGAAGTATTTTTTGTTTTCCTTTCCCTTTTTTTGTGTTTCTCAATACAATTTCTATTTACTTATCAAAAAAAAAAAAAAAAAAAAAAATTCCTAGAACTCCTAACTAATGGCCTTCTAAGGGCAACAATGTGACCATCTAACTAAAATGTTTGCATCTTAATCATTTGGATGTGTTCCATAGATGCTTAAGATAACATGGTGTCATAAAACGATATTCCTTAGGAACCTAATAGTCACTTCTTTAAGTGGGTCTTATTCCTCAAAGAAATGCTCTCAACTTGGATCCAAACTGATAAGATGATCTCTCTTTCCCTCCTCGTACCTTGACCAAACGAAATTCCTTTGCATTTTCTCAATTGTATTGCCACTAAGGATAGAATCTTGTACATCAAAAGATAGTAACTAGGAATGTGAAACATAGTTGTTCTTCCACTCAATGACAAAGAAGTTTTTTTTTTTTTTTTTTCTTTTTCTATTTGTTTAGTCTCTTTGAAATTCTATCTATGACCGGATCTTAGAAGACACTTGTCTTAGGATTCCTTGTAAAGGAAGAGACCGAAATAGGTTAAAGGCCAATATGAAACTTTACATTGTACCAACGAAGCCAATTGAACAATTTGATCCCGACTCACTAAATTTCCTGGCAATGTGCTATTGTCTATATTGATTTAAGTCTTGAAATGCGCCTAAAAATCAGTAGGATAAGCTTATATTTTGCAACTCTTCTTTTTTGGCATTAGCAAAGAACGTGTCATTTGTAAACTACAAATGAGTCACCTTGATTCTGTTTCTCCTCACTAGAAAGCTTTTTGGGACAGTCTAATCAAGTTGCACTCTTTTTTGAAATGGGAGATAATCTAGTTCTTTTAGTCTCAAATAATCCCCAGGGGACTTAGCATATAATTTTTTGAAAAAATTCACTATCTCTTCCAAGTTACTCTCCAATGACCCTCTTCTCTTTAAAAGTGATTCCTCTAACTCTCCTTTCCTTAAGAGTCTTGAAAGGTAGAAACCTTGGAGACAAATTCCTGTTTTGCTCATTGGCATCATTGGTGACTATATCTCTAAGAATATTCTTTTTCCTCTCCTATAAGAGTTGGAATGTAGCCTTATTTGATTCTTTCAACTTAATTTGACATATCGTAACCTTTTCATGTACTTATGACCTTCCCACCCTTCAATATGAAACTCTTTCTACCATGAGCTAAAACTAGCCTTAAAGTCGGGGGGAAACAACCAGATGTTTACCAACCTAAATGGAGCTAGTCCCCATTTGAACGGGTTTGTGTCTAAGACAATTGGACAATGGTCATAAAGTTTTGCTTCTAGTCATTCGAAAATAAAAACCTATCTAACCTCTTACAAACAAGGGATTCTTGCAAATTAGACCAAGTAAATAAAACATTTCTAAGTGGGGGATCAACTAACTTGCTTTCTTTGATGAAACTATCAAAATCTCTCATGCAAGGGGTTAATCTTGAATCACCTATTTCTCTGAGATTCTCTTAATGGCATTGAAGTCCAGTCCCCCTCTACACACCAATATGGATATGTCAAACCAAAAAGTCCAAAGTTCTTCTAGAGAGAGAAATGTTGGGCTATAAACCGAGGTTAGCCAAAAATCTTCTTCTACAGTTGAAGCTAGCTTAATTGAAACCAAAGAGGATCTTAGCACTAAGTCTAAATAGGTTTATTTGCTTGAGTCTCATATTATTATGATCCTTCCCAAAGACCCATATGTCGATAAAGTGGCCCACTCTTTGTTTCTGGTTGTCCACACGCTAGCCACAAATCTCTTATCACACTTTTCTCTCTTTGTTTTGTGAAACATGACAATGCATGGAGATTCATGTTAGAGAAAATTCTTCATTGCTCTCATTTTCTTTCTAGACTCCAAGCCTTTGATGTTCCAACTTATGATTCTCATACCAACATTAATGGTGAGCTAGGCTTTCTTAGTTTTTTGATAGGTAAAAATATTTTTATTAAAAGTGCCCAAAAGTATACATGATGTATACAAGGCCAAAAAAAGGAGGGATACACAAAAACTAACTTCCTCGCCTCACTTATTTATTTATTTTGATAGATAATTCCCTTGCCTCATTTATAGCCTAACCAATTAATGAAATCAAATGAAAAGAAAGTGGTAGACCCTAAATGTACCTTGATCCACTCCAAGAACATGTACAAAAAGGATTGTAAAATAGCATGGTCCGTAAGATTAGAATCTTCAAAGACCCTTCGGTTTCTCTCCTTCCATAAAATTTTAAAGAAGCACAAAAGAGTTACTTTCCATGCTTTCTTTCTTTTCTTCCCTACATAGCCCCCCTATTAGCGAAGGAGGGCATCCTTGATTGAGAAAGGTATTCCGTAGTTGAGACCTCTTTTGTTCTGAGTCAACTCACAAACTCCTTTGCCATTTTTTATTTTATTTTATTTTTATTAGAAATAAAATGTATATTGATAATAATAAAGTTGAAAAGAAGGATGAGAGGTCCTTCCTACAAAGTACAAAACTCGATCAAAGTAAGATTATATTCCTCCAGTACAAGGAGAAGTACCAATAAAAGCATGTACAAAATATCTCAAAAACCAAAAAATTTTCTCAAAAGTTATCCACCCCTTTTGAATTACAAATTGAAAGCCAACTAAGTAGAATAACATTAAGATGAGTTCCTCTAAAAGTGACAGTACAAGAAGCCCAAAAAGAGGAGTAGAAACGAATAAGATCCCATAATATCCCTTTTGTTTTGCACTTTTCCTAGAAAATCTTAGCATTTCTCCCTTTGCCACACAATCCACAATACAATAATGCATGCGATATGCCAAAGAGTCTTACCTTTGATTGAATTTCCCAAGCCTCTAAGTGAAATAATTATCATATCTCTGATACTCCTTGGTGGAATCCAATCCATATTAGCCACACTGAAGAGCTTATGCCAAAGCCCCGATGTTATTGGGCAATGTAGAAAAAGATGTTTAGTTGATTCTTTACTCACTTTGCATAAAATGCACTAATAAGGACTAAGAGATTCGTAGGGTCTTCTCACTTGGAGCATGTTAATGCTATTTACCTTCTTGTGCACCACTAACCATGTAAAGGTCTTAACCTTTGAAGGAACTTTTAATTTCCAAACAAAATTAGCTTGAAGGAACCAAATTGGATTAGAGGGCTTGGACAAGACCGTGAAAAAAGATTTTACTAAGAATGAATCAGTGGAGGATAGGGACCAAACTCTTGAGTCTATGGTAGAAGAAGACAAGTGCATTGAATTAAGTGAAGACATGAGTCTTTTGAGAAGTTCAATTTCTAAATCAGTGAAATTGTGTCGGAAATTAAGATTCCAAGAAGACGGGTAGGAATTTCTAAGGATGCTTGAGATGGTAAGATTTCTTACTTAAAGACCTATATATTGTGAGCATAAAGGTGCATCTCCCCAACATAAATCTTCCTAGAATCAGATTCTCTCCCCATTCCCTACCACAAAATGAGTGTATGGGAAAAAGTTTTGAAAGACTTAAGCAATAGCTTTCCAAGGATATCTGTGTGACCATCTAGCCAAAATGTTGGCGTCCCATCCATTAATATGTGTCCCATAATTGCTTGAAATCATCTGATGCCATAAACCACAACTTTCCCTAGGGAACCTTTAAAGCCACTTACCTAAGAGAGCATGATTTCTCAAGGAAGTCTTCCCTATCCCCAACACTCTAAACTCGTTTGGTCTACACACTACATCCCAATAGATAAGATGATCTTTCTTCCCCTCCTTAGTCCTAGACCACAAAAAACCCCTTTGCATTTTCTCGATTTTAAGGCTTCTAATGCTGGGATCTTGAAAAGAGAGTGGAAATAGCTAAGGATGTGAGACAAATAAGATTGAGTTAAGGTTATCCTTTCCCCAAAGACAAGAAAGCCTTCTTCCACCCATCCAACCTCCTCGAAATTCAATTAACCACTAGGTCCTAAAATCCTATTGTCTTTGAATTCCCTCCTAAAGGAAGACCTAATAAGACAGTGGCCACTCTGAAACTCTACAATTGAAAATCGATACCAAACTGGAAG
This sequence comes from Vitis riparia, assembly GCF_004353265.1. Taxonomy (NCBI): domain Eukaryota; kingdom Viridiplantae; phylum Streptophyta; class Magnoliopsida; order Vitales; family Vitaceae; genus Vitis; species Vitis riparia. The sequence continues at coordinate 9,114,373 of NC_048444.1, forward strand.
TCAACTCTTGGTTGACATTAATGCCGTACATAGTGCTCTTCACTAAATTTTTTTTCAACCTTGATAATTGCACAAAAACCAAAAGAATTAGCTTGAGGTTTTACTGAATTTCTAAAAAAACTTTAGAAAAGAAAAATGATGTCATTTGCAAATTGTAAAAGAGACACTCTAGTCCTACCTTTACCAACTATGAAACCCTTAAGTAGACCTCTCTCCTTCGCTTCGGTCATCATCTTACTAAAGACATTTGCTACAACGGTAAAAGGGAAAGGAGAAAGAGGGAGTCTCCTTGTCTTATTCTCTAGTGGACTTAACCTAACCTTTGGCATTTCCATTAACTAAGATTGCAAAACTCGTTAAAGACAAGCATCCCTTCATTCAAGATCTCCATTTTGTGCTAAAACCTTTCCTTTCAACCACATGGTCTTAAAATCCCCAATCCACATGATCGTAAGCCTTTTCAAAGTCAATTTTGAAGACCATCCCTTCATCCCTTGACCTCTTTTTCTCATCCACCACTTTGTTGGCAATCATCATTGCATCTAGAATTTGTCTTCCCTTAACGAAGGCTCCTTGAGATAGATAAATTGTTTCATTAAGCACTCTTCTTAAGCGCCTTGATAAGACCTTAGCTATAATCTTATATAAATTTGTAACCAAGCTAATAGGTCCTTTGCCATCTTCTTCTTCTTCTCCGACTATTGTTACTGAAGCTGTAAATCCCACATTCCATCTAAATTTTTCATAATCACTAGAATCACAACATTCTTCTTCACCTCCACTTTTAGATGAATCCAGTAGAGATAAATTTAATGAGCGCCAATCAATCTCTGATACCTTGCCTCAACTGTTGATTAGATGCATCAAGTATTTCATAGTCCACATATAAAAAGATATTCCTTTAACCCATATCCAATTCCACCCCTTTCGGAGGGAACATAAAATCTCCATATTTACTTGAGGTGACGATTTGGACCCTTGAATCTTTACCCCTTTATGAACATAAAACAAATTTCTTCTCATGAAGGAATTTTGCTTTATCAATGGAGTCTGCAAAGAAAACACCTTGAGACCTAACAATGTGAGAAATGAATATTATGCCTTTCAACCCCAACTGCTACGCCAGGGTCTTTCCCACCTCAAATATAATCACCTTTTCTTTTGGGTATTCACAAACCATTGCCCTTGCCCATCTACCTATGGTAATTTCTCCTCGTTTTATTGGTTCTCCCTCAGCCATAATTTTGGCATAACTCGGTTGTTTGGACTTCACCTAAACTCTTTGGATTGACATTTGCTTCTTTTAATCCCCATAAAATCTTTAACTAATCCCGAGGCTTGTACAAAGACACAATGGAATCCTTTAGTTTTTCCCATCCACTACCATTTGAACCTTTTAGTGTTACTACAAAGTTTGTTTTTCATCTTGTTGCGAATTTTGAAATACGTAGGAATCTACCTTTGGCATTTGACATCACTTCTAGGTATTGCACTCTCAACTTTCCTCTAAATTTGCAATTAAAACCTATAAAATTGAGCAATTCCATAGCAGTTTGATTTAAATTTGTGATCTAAAGCTAGAGTTGTTTGTTTTTTAACTTACCATTTTTTTCTAAGGCAATTTTGTCTCAATGGAAAGATTTTTTTTTTATTATTATTGTTATTATTATTTTTAACTTTTTATCTTAATGGAAAGAGTAACTTTTTCTCTTTTCAACTTTTAATTTTATTACAATATTGAAATCCAATTTCTCATACAAAATAAAACCAAAATAATTTTTGAAAATTTTGGATAAATCGCGTCTTAAAAAAATAAAATAAAATAAAATAACTTCATTTTATGCAATTTGGATGATAAATGAAATTATTATAAATTAACCAAATTGTTATAAAAAAGTAAATATAACTATAATAGCTTTTCCTTTTGTTCATTTTTTCTTTTGTTTCTTAAGAAGATTTTGATATAAATTTTTTTAATGAATTGTTACTTAAAAACAAAGAAAAAAATATAACATCATTTCCTTAGGATAAGAAATTAATCTAAAATAAATCCACAAGAGTTCCAAGATTGAAAGTAAAATTCTACCACATGCCACCATTATTGACTCATAACTCATCCAATTCTCAATAAAAAATAAATTCCTTAAATTTGCATAGATTCCTTGTTAAAAAAATGAAAATAATAACACTAAAATCATTTTGAAATGATTACTACAAATTTTTAAAACGCAAAATCTTATAATCCAACAAAACTCAAATAAACTATCATCAATTTCAATGATTTTTTTAATGAAAACTCTAAAAAATAATTCACGATCATCTAAATATCCCACTAAAATCAACAATTCAAATTAATTTTGAAAAATAAAGAGTTTGGATTTGGTGCTCTTTCCTAATGGGACATACATTTCAATCATGAATTCTAGTCAATTAAACTTAACTTGTATTTTTTTTTAACATTTTCTTAGCAATCGAGTATAATGAAAAACCCTAATTACTAACCAATTATCAATTTTCTAAATAATTAGCTAATTAATCATTATAAAGTTTTTATTGTTGTGATAAATTATGGTATTTTGGGACATTTGGAAATACGTTGAATTATTAGTTCTCTAATATTTTTTTCTTAAAAATATAAACTAGGAAGAAACATAGTAATTAATCTTATGAATATTTTTAACGTGTAAAAGTAAATAGGTTTAATAGTAACCAGTATTAAGATATTAATAAAACAAACAACTTAACAGTTAACAACATTTGGATAGTAGTAAAAGAAAACAACCTAAACACTTAATGACATTCATCTCTATTTAGATTTAGATCAAATTTAGGTCATTTCGGATTTCAAATGACAAAACAAACACTACCTAAGTCTTTTACTTGAAAAATAGGGTTTCACGGGAATATATCTTTACCTGTGTGTGCCACAGAAACACTAGGAGTACCGGATGTCGAGTTGGATTTCAGTAGTGCAAGAAGATGCTCCATTTGCTCAGTGGTGAAGGGGCTGGTCTCAGCCTCATTAGCAATAGGAATAATAGCTCGGCCTGGTTTGTCGCCTGTTTTTCCTTTCCAATTCGCAGGTTTCCCATGGATTTTCCAACAGTTCTCACGGGTATGGCGAGGCTTGTTGCAAAAATCACACCAAACCCGTGGTCTTTCATCTGATTTGCGCAGAAACACAACGGCTTTATTATAGCCTCCACCCGTGGTAACTAAGGCTGAACCTTCAATAGCAACTCCAAGTCCCTTCTTGCCCAGCATCACATTCTTCCGACTCTCTTCTCTTCTAACTTCTGAAAAAACTTCACAAATTGAAGGCATGGGTTGTCTTCCAATGATTCTCCCCTTTACCTCATCAAACTCAACATTAAGGCCAACCAAGAACTTGAAGATCCGATTGTCTTCCATGGTCTTCTTATGATGACATCCATCCTCGACAGATTTCCACTCATAGGTGTTGAAGAGGTCAAGGTCTTGCCAGATCCGCTTCAAGGAGTTGAAGTACTTTGTGATGTTGTCCTCCCCTTGTCGTATCTCATCAAGTTTGAGGGTCAATTCAAAGATCTGTGATTGATTCCCTAGATCAGAATACATTTGATTTATATTCTCCTAAAGCTCTTGTGCTGTTGGATAGCACATGTAATTAGAGCTAATGTCTTCTTCCATAGAATTCACAAGCCATGTCATCACCATGGAATTCTCAGCATCCTATATAGCATAGTTCGGATCATCCACTGCAGGTGCCTTCTTTTTACCTGTCAGGTAGCCCATCTTTCCACGTCCTCTGATGTACATCCGAACTGATTGAGACCATCTCAGAAAGTTGTCACCATTCAAGTGAATCCTGGTGATTTGGATAGAGTAAGATTCCGAGGTGGTAGGACTGATTTTTGAAGAATCAGTGATGATGGGATTGTTCAGAGAAGGTTGAGGAACAGTAGTGGACTCGTTTGAAATATCTGACATGGTTTCAGAGAGAATAGGGATTGAAAGAGAGGAAGAAAGAGGGTTTCAGCAAGCAAATTGCTAGCTCTGATACCAACTTGAAAAATAGGGTTTCACGAGAATAATAATCTTTCATTGAGATTATTCTCTTATAGAGTTTACAACATATACATATCCTTCAAATCAGGAAACTAAATTACTGATTTAAGGGAAAGAATTACTCCTAACAATTACTTTCCTAAAAATACAAAGATTGACAACTAATAGCTAATTTACAGCTTTACAAAGTTATTTATTTCCATATCAGTTTCGGTTTTCCAACACTTTTATAATAGTATTTTAATTATAGATGTGTCATTTTTTATGGACACTCTCCGCAAACTCTGAACCTTGGAAACCTTCAGGGGCAAGTGCTTTTTGTCTTCCCTCCTCAAATATGGTGCTTTTGCGACTCCTTCTGCCACCTGAGGTTAAATATGTTTCTGTGGTTTACATTGTTTTCTGTGGAGAAGAAAAAGAATCTGTGATCTGGGTGCAGAGAATCTTTTTTTTTTTTATTTCCTTTTTTACTGAGGCTTGTTATATAGGATGCATCATGGGTGGACTCATAACTTATGCACATTACCAAAACAGCTATACTCTAGAAGTATCTTTGTAGTGCAAATAATACAAGGGTGTTCTACAAGGTTTTTCTCTGTCCCAATGAGGCTCTTGTACCAGTGATGCTAGAATTATGATAGGCTTGTATTGGCCTCTGTTGATGTATATTATTTACTTTGCCTTGTAAGTTCTATATTTTTGAATGGGTCATTATGATAGAGTAAGAACCATCAACACTGGAACTGATTGGTTTGATTAATTTGAACACACTCTGACTGGCTTTGGAAATTTTCCTTTCTCCTTTTTTAGTGTATGGTCTGCTGCAGTTGATGCGCTTACTGCATTTGTAAAATGCTTTGTTCCATCCAACACTCTGAACAATGGTATTTTACTTCAGCCAGTGCTACTATACCTCAGTAGGTATGATTGCTCATGCATATTTTCTTATTCTGTTCTATATTGCTTTCAAGACTACCTTTTAGCGTATAATTTGTTTTACTTTTGTATCAAAAGTTCCTTAATACTGTAGATTCTAATTTGTTGTGGAAAGCAGGGCTTTATCCTATATATCATTCCTAGCAGCCAAAGAACTCCCAAATGTGAAGCCTGAACTGGATATATTCATTATCAGAACATTAATAGCTTATCAGTCTCTTCCTGATCCAATGGCATATACAAGTGAACATGCTCAGATTCTTCAATTATGTACAACTCCATTTAGGTAATAACTTCTTGTATTTATTTATGTTCCTTCACTGTGTATGCTTTCTTACTCTATCTCAAGACTATATTTGAATATAATTAGAAAAAAATTCATATTTGAAATTCTGATTTATTTTTCTTTAACAACTTATTTCGTTCTTCCTTTATATTCGGTTGAAAAAACAGGGATGCTTCTGGATGTGCAGAAAGCTCATGCTTGAGGTTGCTGCTTGACAATAGAGACGCATGGTTGGGTCCTTGGACTCCTGGAAGGTCACTAGATTTTCATCTCATGGGTTATCTTCTGTTTTTCAATAACATTTCTCATGTGAAATTTTGTTTTCAAGCCTTCTCTCTATTTTCTCCAAATATCATTCTTGATTCTTGTGGGCAAATTTTGGGCTATTTATCCATTGAAATTTTGAGATTGCATTTGTTGCTTGTGCATTGCATTTATCCAGGGATTGGTTTGAAGATGAACTTCGTGCTTTTCAAGGTGGAAAAGATGGCCTTGTGCCTTGTGTTTGGGAGAGTGAAGTTTCTAGTTTTCCTCAGGTGAGGAATTATACTTTTCATTTTTTGTCATTTTGAAATTAGATTCCGTTACTATCAACCATCTTTTTGAGATGGTTGGGATGATTATCTATAGTTAATTTCAGATGGTATGAGGTCCATTTGCAATATATCGACTTTTCTTCCTGCAATAGTGAAGTAACTGCAGTCACTCTGTGCTGTGTGCTTTATCGGAACCATTGTTATCATCTAGTTGCAAACCTCTCAAAGGCCTTATGTCTACGACCTGGTAGCAAAATGTTTTTGAGACTTTTGGGTGGAGAAGGGCTCCTTTAAAAGGATAAAGACATTAAAAATAAAAAAGAGCCATGAAAGTCATGAAAGCGTATCTACCCTAAGGTTGCTGTGGAAGGTGTTACGCTTTATTAGGAGAATTGTGAATTAGGAGATTGGTGTGACATTTGCAAAAATTGGAGAACATGAGAAACTACAAAAAAAGGTTTTGAAGAGGTCGATGTTGAAAACATGCAGGGTGATCTTTGTCCACATGTTGAAAATATGCTGGTTGATATTTCTCCATATGTTGAAAATATCCAGGCTGATGTGTAGGCTTATAGTTCTTTCCTAATTATATTATTGTTGTAAATATATAGGCTGTAAATTCTCCTAGAATGGTGGGTAGACTGATTTGATAGTTCCCTAGAATGATTTCATAGAGCTGTATATATTTCCCTATTGTAATCTCAATATTTGTATGAATGAAATTCAAAATTTTCCACATGGTATCAGAGCATATTAGAGTTCTGCTCTTCATTTTTTTCCTTTTTGCCCTGGTCTATTCGTTACTGGAATCTGGTGGCCTTCATTGCTCTGTTACTTTGCCATCATTCTGAAGACTTTATTTTCTTTTCTTTGCACTGCCTTATCTATATTTTCTCTTTTAAAAACTTGGCCTCAATTGCCTAGTATCTCTCTCAGATTTGTGGTTTTTGTTACCCAGAAATTTTTTGTTCCACACCAATTTGTTGTTGTTTATCTCCTTGTCCACAATTGTGGCCATTTCATCTGCTTCCCAAACCAGTCTCCACCCTTACTTTTCCTACTGAAAACCCTAATGCCTAATTGATAACCAGGAGAGTTCTCCTTTTTGTGTTATATTGTTATTAAATCTGAATTATATGAGTACAGGGCTTAATATATATATATTATAAAAATAAGGAAGTTGAAAAAATAAGTAACTACCCTAAATTAGATTCCTATAAATCAGGAATATACTAGTTATCCAAATCTCTCCTAAATCGACTTATAACCAAATACAGCTGTACACGGTTTCCTTATAAAAAATAAGGACATTGTCCAACACTCCCCCTCAAGTTGATGAATGGATGTTTTCCATTCCCAGCTTGCCAACTATCGTCTGAAATGTTGCAGTAGACAGTCCCTTTGTTAGAACATCAGCTAGTTGTCTTTTAGTGGACAAAAATGGGGTACAAATTAGTCCATTGTCCAACTTTTCTTTTATGAAGTGTCTAGCAACCTCATTGTGTTTGGTACGATCATGTTGTATAGGGTTATGTGCTATATTGATAGCGGACTTGTTATCGCAATAAAGCCTCATAGGTGTCTCCCACGTGATCTTCAAGTCTTCTAGGATTATCTTTAGCCACAACAATTCACAAATTCCAAGCACCATGGACCTAAACTCAGCTTCTGCTCTTGATCTAGCCATAACATTTTGTTTTTTACTTCTCTGTGTCACTAGATTATGACCCAAGTACGTGCTATAGCCTGAAATTGATCTCTTGTCCACCACAAACCTTGCATAATTTGCGTCAGTATAAGCTTCAAGGGTCAACTTCTCTTCCTTCTTAAATAAAATTCCTTTTCCTGGAGTTCCTTTCAAGTACTGTAGGATCTGGTACATGGCTTGAAGATGAATTTCCTTAGGATCATGAATAAATTGGTTCACCACGCTAACCGCATAGGCTATGTTAGGTCTTGTGTGGGAGAAGTAAATGAGCCTTCCTACAAGCCTTTGATAATTACCTCTGTCTACCATTGTATCTTCTAATGCCTCTCAAGGTCTATGATTTTGCTCTATTGGAGTCTCAATTGGCTTACATCCCAATTTGTCTGTCTCCTTTAATAAGTCCAACTCACATTTTTGTTGAGAGATAAAAATTCCATAACGAGAATAAGCAACTTCAATTCGGAGAAAATACTTCAATTTGCCAAGATCCTTAATTTCAAATTCTTTCATGAGGCACTTCTTCGAGGCTTTTTTTCTTTTTGTATCGTTTCTAGTCACAATTATGTCATCCGCATACACGAGCAATGCTGTCACTTTCCCTAAACCCAAATGTTTGACAAATAAGGTATGGTCCCTTGTCTTTGCTTGTACCTCATAGAGAGCATAACCTTGGTAAACCTCCCAAACTAGGCCCATGATGACTGTTTCAGACCATATAGAGCCTTCTTCAATTTATACACTTTTCTATTTCCCAGTTGTAAGCCAAAACCAAGAGTATATATATATATATTTCCTCTTCAAGATCACTGTGTAAGAAGGCATTTTGAACATCAAATTGTTGTAAACTCTAATCAAGGTTAGTCACTAATGACAACAACACCAGAACTGTATTCATTTTCATAACAAGAGCAAATTTCTCAAGGTAGTCAATCTCGAAAGTTTGGGTATAGCCCTTTGCTACTAATCTTGCCTTATATCTTTCAAGTGATCCATCCGCCTTGTATTTGATTTTGAAGACCCATCTACAACCCGCTGGAGTCTTCCGTCTTGGCAATTCCATCAAATCCCAGGTGGCATTCTTCTCAAGAGGATCCATTTCAACTCTCATAGTTTCCCTCCATTTTTCATGACCAAGTGCCTTAGATAATGTTTTGGGTATAGACACTATGTTTAGGTGAGTGAGGAAGGCTTTATGTGCAGTAGACACTGTACTATAGGACAAAGATAGGCATATGGGGTGTTGGGTGCATGTCTTTGTTCCTTTTCGAAGAGTTATGGGTAAATCATGGTCATTTGTGTCAGGTATAAATTTCTATGGCAACTTAGGATTAGAAATAGTAAGGGGAGAAACGGTTACTTCATTACTAGAAACCGGTTCAAAGACTTGAGCATGAATAGGTTGAATGATGGAAGCTTTCCTTCTTGAGTAAACCTGCAGAGGACAAGGTGTACACGATTCAAACTCATTTAGAAATGGGGCAAGAGGTTTTGAAAAAGATTCGGTGATTGAAACTTGACTTGGGGACAGATTTGTCACAGTACATGACTCACAAACAGTTGAAGAATGATGTCTAGAAGACATAAGGGACATAGGAAGATCAAGAAAGATTGAGTCCCTATCCTTATCTTCCACAACTATTTTCTCCCCTTGAAGATAAGGATCAGGGAAATAGTTATCTTTCTCAGCAAAGGTGACATGTATAAAGATAGAATTTTCTTATGGAAGGATGATAACACTTGTATCCTTTTTGAGTAAAAAAAATACCCCACAAAGACACGCTAAAGAGCCCTTAGGCCTAATTTACCCTTATTTTGAGAATGAATGTGGAGAAAGGCAACACAACCAAAGATTCTGGGGACAAGATTGTTTGAAGTGTTGAAATTTGGAAAGAATGTAGACAAGACTTGCATGGGGCTTTTAAAGTCGAGCACTGAGGAAGGCAATCTGCTGATAATATGTGTAGTAGTTAAAACAACCTCTCCATAGGAATTTTTAGGAACATTTTTTTTGAAAAAGAAAGGCTCTTGTGGCTGCTAAAAGATGGCAATTTTTCCTCTTTGCAACCCCATTATGTTGGGGTGTGTTGACAAAGGATGATTCATGGATTATGCCTTCCTATTGGGAGAATGGAGACAAAAATTGATTAAAGTAATCCCTTGCATTATCTGATCGAAACCTTCTGATTTCAACCCTTAACTGATCTTTAACCATATTGAAAGAGATAGGAATGACTAAATGCACATCTGATTTGTTTTTTAAAAGATAAATCCATGTCACATGAGTACAATCATCAATAAATGAAACAAACCAACGAGTCCCATAAATATTTGGAATTGTTGAAGGACCCCAAATGTCACTATGAATTAGAGAGAAAGGAAATGCGGTTCTTTTATTGCTTATTTGAAAAGAAGCACGTTGGTATTTTTCGAATTCACAAACACTATGATGAAAATGTTCGACACTTATTTCTTTGAACAATAAAGGAAACGTGACTTCAAGAACACCAAACGAAGGATGACCAAGATGATGGTGATAAAGCCAAATCTTGTCTTTATTTAACATGGGGGACTCAGAAAGTAATGAGAAAGATAAACTGTTCTCTTTTCTAGATTGTCCACTCTTCAAGATAGTAAAGTCCATCTTTCTACTTAACATGTCGAATCCTCTTCCCCATATCCTTATCTTGAAATACACAATAGGAAGGGTAAAATACCACATAGCAATTCAAATTCTTTGTAAGTTTCTATATTAACACAAGATTTGCATTCAACTTAGTCACGTGAAGGACATTTTTGATAGTGAGATATTGATTAACATGAATATCACCTTGGCCAACTGTGGTTGTTGAAGTTCCATTGACTATGATGATTTTTTTGTTACTAGGATTCAAGGTGTAGGAGATAAATTTTTGGGAGTTATAGGTCATGTGGTTGGTAGCCCCTAAATCAATGATCCTAGAACTAGGGTCGATTTTATCTGAGACATTTAGTGCATAAGATAGAATCTTACCTGAGAGTGCCAAAGAACAAGTATCAGTAGCTCTGGGCTTCTCCAATGTTCCTAAGAAGTTTCTCAACTTTCCTACTTCCTCCTTGTTCAACTCAGCTTGTTCTTGAGGATTGCCTTCACCATCGGGTTGAGCTTGAGATACATGAGCCTGTCCTTTGATGATCCACCCCTTTTGACCCAGTTTCTATTATTTTGCTGTTGTGTGGCCTTCCATGAAGCTTTCGACACTTTTCTTTAGTATGTCGAGGCTTTTTATAGTATGTGCACCACAGAGAGTCCTTATTAATAGCTCTGGACAAGTCTGATTGACCATTTTCTCCTCCAGACTGTTGATCGGGTGCCATCATCTTGCATTATTTGTCACCAAAGCCGAGCTCTTAGTCCCTGGAGTCTCAATCCTTACTCCACGTCTACCTTCTTTTGCCCTTATTAGAGCAATAGTCTCGTTTAATGAAGGAAAGTCTTCTTTTCCCAATATCTGCACTTGAACATGATTAAATTCCATATTCAGCCCAATAAGAAAATCATAAATTCTATCATTCTCAACAAATCTTTTCAGGAGAGATGCATCATCACTGCACTTCATTTGTATGTGTTGATAAAGGTCCATCTCCTACCACAGTCCCTTCAAATGATTTAAGTACTCTGTGACAGAACAAGTACCTTGTTTTGCGCTTGACATCTTTGTTTTGATCTCATAAATTGTCCGACATCATTTACCTATGAATATGTCTCATGAACATAATCCCAAACTTCCTTGGCTTGTCAAGAAACATACAGGTATCGTTGATCTCCAATGCCATGTTGTTCCACAAGTAGGACATCACCGTTGAATTTTCTTCATCCCATGCCTCAAATTTAGGATCTTTTTGACTTGGTTTAGTACAATTTGGATTACTCAACTTGCCTCTTCATTTTAAGAACGTATGTACTAGTTGAGACTGTTGGCACCTTAGATCTAAGCAATGGAAGCAATACCGTTTTTTTTTTTTTTTAATTGATCTTTTTAGGGTTAAAGTACTAACCTTTAGGTTTGGATGTTCCTAAACCTCAAAATCCAAGTGTTGAAGACGACCTTGAAGTTGTTGGAAGTCTCGTAAACCCACGATCTTCCGCCCAATGACTCAACCTTATTCTTGGCATACTTCGATGGGGAGGAAAGGAGGGTGGTGACTGTGACTCTCTTTCCTTCTGTATGATGGAAGACAAAAATTATGAAAACGCTAACCCCTAAGGGGTATTTATAGGTGTTAAGAGAGAGAGAGAGAAGAAAACCTTGATTCTCATTCATGTAGTGTCTACTTACAATTGAGAAAATATATATATACAAGGCTAGGTGTCCTAACTACCATACATGTGACCTATATTAAAAAAAAGGAAAGATTGTACACTATAAATTCATTATATTCAACACTCCCCCTCAAGCTGGAGCATATACGTCATATGCACCAAGCTTGTTATAAATGTATTTAATCCTAGGACCTCTGAGAGATTTAGTGAAGATGTCTGTTAGTTGATCATTTGAATTAACAAAACTTGTAGCAACACATCCTGATGCGATATTCTCTGTAATGAAGTGATAGTCAACTTCAATATGTTTGGTCCTTTAATGAAAGACTGGATTGGATGCAATATGTAATGCGGCTTGGTTATCATAGATGAGTTTCATCTGTTCATCCTTTCCAAATCTCAACTCTCGAAGAAGATGTCTCAACCATATGAGTTCACATGTTGCCAAAGCCATAGCTCGATACTCAGCTTCAGCACTAGATCTGACCACTACATCTTGGTTCTTATTCTTCCAAGATATTAGATTACCTCCAATAAAAACACAGTACCCTGAAGTGGAACATCTATCTGTGGGTGAGCCAGCCCAATCTGCATCTATGTAACCAACAACTTGAGTATGACCTCTGTTCTCGTACAACACACCTTGGCCTGATGTACTTTTGATATATCGAAGAATGCGGATTACGGCATCCCAATGGCTATCACATGGTGACTGTAGGAATTGACTAACAACACTCACAGGAAAAGAAATGTCTGGACGAGTAATGGTGAGATAGTTCAATTTACCTATGAGTCGTCGATATCTCCCAGGGTCTCCTAAAGGCTCCCCCTGTCCTGGTACAAGTTTGACATTCGGATCCATAGGTGTGTCTATCGGTTTACAGTCTAACATACCAGTTTCTTCCAGGATGTCTAAAGCATACTTCCTTTGGGAAAGGACCACACCGGAACTGGATTGAGCTATCTCAATTCCCAAGAAATACTTGAGTTTCCCCAAGTCTTTGGTCTGAAAGTGGGTAAAAAGATGTTGCTTTAGTTTCTGAATACCATCCTGATCACTGCCTGTAATGACGATGTCGTCCACATAAACAACCAAATAAATACACTGTCCCAAGGAGTTATGGTCTGCTGTACTGCGAAGCATGCCAAACTCTTGAACAACAGAACTAAGACGGTAAAACCATGCTCGAGGAGATTGTTTCAAGCCATATAGAGAACGGCGTAACCTGCACACTAAACCAGACTCCCCTTGAGCAACAAAACCAGGAGGTTGCTCCATATAAACTTCCTCGGCAAGATCACCATGAAGGAAGACATTTTTAATATCCAACTGATAAAGAGGCCAAGAACACATAGCAGCCATGGAGAGAAGCAAGCGAACAAAAGCAATCTTGGCAACAGAGGAGAATGTGTCACCATGATCAGAACCATAAACCTGAGTATAGCCTTTAGCAACTAAGCGGGTCTTAAGGCGATCAACCTGACCATGAGGACCAACCTTAACTGCATAGACCCAATGACAGCCAACTGTAGATTTACCAGAGGGTAAAACAACAAGATCCCAAGTGCCATTAGAGTGTAGGGCAGCCATTTCATCCACCATTGCCTGTCGCCAGCCTGGATGGGAAAAAGCTTCATGGGTGCTCTTTGGAAGAGAAACAGAGGATATAGCAGAAACAAAAGCAGAATAGGGTGAAGATAATCGATGATAACTCAAAAAATTGTAAATAGGATGAGGATTACGAGTAGAACGGGTACCTTTCCGAATAGCAATGGGTAAATCATCAGGAGAAGGCAGAGCCGGGGCAGGAGAGGCCGAAGGGATAGGAAGTGAGTCAGCAGGTGCCTCAGCAAAAGGGAGAGGTGCAGCGACATGAGGGCGACGATGATAAACCTGAAGTGGTCGAGGAGGCACAACATCAGATGGGGAGATAATGGGAAGGGGCAAGACTTCAGAAACAGGAAGAGACTCAGAAGTGGTGGAAAAGAATGGTGAGTCCTCAAAGAAAGTGACATCAGCGGAGATAAAGTATCGATGAGTCTCAAGGGAATAACAACGATAACCCTTCTAAAGTCTGAAATATCCTAAGAAGAGGCACTTCATGGCTTTGGCGGAAAGCTTTTCCTATCCAGGAGTGAGAATATGAACAAAGCAAGTACAACCAAAGACACGAGGAGGAAGGAAATAAAGTGGTTGGTCAGGGAAGAGAAGGAAATGAGGAATCTGATCATGTAAAACAAAGGAGGGCATACGATTAATCAAATAATAAGTAGTAAGAATAGCGTCCCCCCAAAAACGAAAAGGAACATTACTATGGAGGAGGATAGTACGAGCTGTCTCAACAAGATGTCGATTCTTGCGTTTAGCTACCCCATTTTGTTGAGGAGTATGAGCACAAGAAGACTGATGAAGAATCCCATGATGAGACATAAATGAGGTAAATGGGGCTGAAAAATATTCCCTGTCATTATCACTGCGTAACACACGAATAGAAATATTGAACTGGGTCTGGATTTCAGCATAAAATTTCTGGAAAATAGAGAATAACTTAGCTTGATTTTTCATTAAAAATAACCAAGTACATCGAGAATAATCATCAATGAAAGTGACAAAATACTGAAATCCTAAAGTAGATGCAGTCCGACAAGGACCCCAAACATCAGTGTGGACAAACTCAAAAGAAGACTTTGCCCGATTATTCAAACGCTTTGGGAACAAGACACGAGTATGTTTCCCAAGCTGACATGACTCACACGAAAGCGATGACAAAGTGGAAAAACGAGGGACCATTTTCTGGAACTTGGAGAGACTAGGGTGGCCGAAACGACTGTGAATGAGGAGAGGAGCATTAGTGGAAATGCAAACTGCAGGAGATGAATCTGAGGTGAGGTGATAGAGGCCTTGAGACTCATGTCCTATGCCAATCGTCTTCCCCGTACTCCGGTCCTGCAAGGTCACAAATTTATCAGAAAAGGTAATAGAGCAATTAAGAGTACGAGTGATTTTGCTGATAGAAATAAGATTAAGAGGACATTCAGGAGTATAAAGGACAGAAGTGAGAGGTAGAGAAGGCAGAGGAAGGGCCAAACCAATACCTTTAGCTACAGTTTGAGAACCATTAGCTAAGGTAACAGTGGATAAAGCAGGGGTAGTAGTAATAGAGGAGAAAAGATCCTTATTACCAGATATGTGATCAGAAGCTCCAGAATCTAGAATCCAGGGTCCAAGAGAAGATGTGTGGGTAAGGCAGGCAGAAGCATTACCAAGCTGGGCAACAGAGGCAACAGAAGCCTGAGATGCCTGAGATGCGGAGGAGCTCGTAGGCTGAGGCAGCTGAGAATTAGAGGACTGGGCCACATGGGCAGTGCGAGGAGGCCGTCCATGTAACTGATAGCAACGATCGCGAGTGTGGCCAAGTTTATTACAATAGGTGCAATGAGGACGTTGGCCTCTACCTCAGTTACCACTGCGTCCTCCTCGAGAGGTAGTGTGAGAAACTAACACAGAAGAATTTGAAATGCTATCAGATGACAAAGTCTGAGTGGACGAGATACGAAGGAGGCGAGCAAACACATCATCCAAGGACGGAATTAATGAACTACCAAAAATTTGATCGCAGACAGGCTCAAGATCCGGATGGAGGCCAATAAGAGTAAGGACCATGAAGAACTTATCAAACTGTGTTTGTTGAGCCCCAACATCAGGAGTAAGAGGCATCACAGTCAAGAACTCCTGCTTAAGAGAGACAATCTGGCCAATATGAGTAGATAGATCCAAGTCCTATTGGCTGATATGGACAATAGCAGAAGCCACCTTATAAAGATGCTGGATATCATTCGTGTATAATCCTTTGGCCTGAGTCCAAAATTTTAAACAAGTTTTGTAGGCCCGAAGATGAAGAAGGATCTTGGGATCAACTGATTGCCATAATACACTACATAACTGGGCATCTATCTTTCTCCACTGTACGTGCTCAACCTCAGGGATATCTGCCTCCTGTGTAACCAAGTGATCCTCATATTCTTGTCCCATAAACCAAAGTTCAATAGAGGCAGACCAAGAAAGATAATTTTCACTGCCAACCAATTTCTCCGATGAAATCATAGGAGATCTAGATATGACAGAGGAAAAAATGGAAGTTTTAGTAGCCATATCCACTTATTTGGAGAATGAAGTATATTTGGATCGAAGAGAGCCCTAATACGGCTTCAAATGCTGCTGAAGAAGGAAAAATTGAAGAATTGCCCGTGTGAGAGACCAAATAGAAAAGAAAAAACAATCGTGGCACCACCGGAAAGGTAGAAGAACACTTCCCAAGGGACGTACAAGGATTGGGGTTGAGAAAAAATAGCCGAAAGACGCCGGAAAAACTGTTTGGAGGCAAAAGAACCCCGAAAGAGGCACGTGTAGGGCTCGGATGGCAGAAACAGGTATGAAGGGTGGCTAGTCGGCGTCAGGCGAGGCTGGAGGAGGAAGCGCGTCGCCGGAAAGTGGCTCACGTGCCCTCACGCGCTGGCGCATGAGATGCAGTCGCCGGCCGGAAAAACGCACGTGGCCGGCGCGTGGGTGGTTTTCTGGCTCCGGTGCCTTGGGAAAAATTCTAGATCTCCTCCAAGCGCTCTTTGCGGTGTCGGAAATAAGACGTTGCCGGAAAAGTTCGCTGGAAAAGTTGTCGGCGGTGAATGTTTTTTGACGACGATTCGACCGACCGGAAAGCTTTGGGGTCTGGGGAAGGTGACCGGAATGAAACACGGTCATAGGAAGGTTTCTCGGAATTGATGACACGGGGAAACTGGAAAGAATTAGGTTTTCTCCCTTGGCTCTGATATCATGTTAAGAGAGAGAGAGAAGAAAACCTTGATTCTCATTCATGTAGTGTCTACTTACAATTGAGAAAATATATATATACAAGGCTAGGAGTCTTAACTACCATACATGTGACCTATATTAAAAAAAAGGAAAGATTGTACACTATAAATTCATTATATTCAACAATAGGGTTCCTAAGTGGGCTTAAGTGACTTGAGCCCACATGGGCTTGGGTCACTTAATCTAGCTCCAAATGGGTTCTAATTGATTAATTAACCCAATAGGGCCTACTAATTAATCAATCAGCCTAATCCAGAGAGCTTGTTCACTTACCCTTATGCAACCTTGCTTAATTACCAAAACACCTTTATGCACAAAAGTGAACATAGAGTCAATCCAACTCTTATAATCCGTGCCAACAAGGTATATGAGCTCAGAACGAGGACCATTGGGACCCATAGGAATAGTGGCTCCCTCATAATCTAATTCTAAAGTTGATTCAACATTCCACTACAAAGAATCAACTGAACTCCAATATCGTATGTAAATAACAACGAGACATCAAGTGTTAGGGTCCGTGATCTGTTATCCATTGTGTTTAATCTCCCCATGAACTGGTGTCCGTAGTCCAACAAGGTGAAAACTATCAGGCTTTCAAGACTACCTCTACCATCCTTGAGTTACAGATCTTCCTATTGTGTGTTCAATTGACATATCTTAGCTTTTAAAAAGCATATGTCAAGTTCTACTTAAGAAACTACTATGACCATAGTTTTCATAAACACACCACCTTAGGATCACCCAAGGGGACACATTGTCTCAATCCTAAGAGATATCGTGGTGCCTCTATTGAGAATACCTATTGCTACCAATTTCCATCAACGATGACCCAATCCATAGGGATTATATGATCAGCCTACAATCTCATTCGCAAGTCAAAGTCATTACTAACTTTAGCACAAACTCAATATTCTCTCAAGATTGAGAGACAATACAATGAAGCAGCTTGGTAAGGTCATAATTATTTGATAACTTTAAGTCATGACTCACCGTAGTTTCTATCCAATTTGTAACCATACACACTAGTGCATATACCATGAGAAACCCATCCTAGTAGCCAAGACCAGCCATCCCTCTAATTAGGATGTGGTATATTACAACCTCTAATGGGTTGCCTGGGCCCATGAATTGATTGTGAACAAGTCATCTATTTGCAAAGAACCCATGACTTAGATTTTCCATGCAACTCTTAATACACCCAAGTCACGTATAATGCAAAAGATGCAGACTAGAATGCTTTTAAAAAGGATAGATAAAAGTGAACTGAAACTTTATTAAATAAATAATAAAAAACAAGAGTTTATTACATCAGGTCATGCTTTTAAGGGCTTTATCCTAATAGAGACCAGTTTAGATAATTCTTACCATTCAATCGATAGGTAGCTTGGATGTTTGGTAGATCTCCCATAGAATGGTTGGATGTTTGTTCTGTTATGTTTGTCAAAGATACTAGTGATTTAGGTGGTTTTGTAACATATCTTCTATGAAGAGAAGGAAATTGAGGGAGAAGAGGTGGGATCAAAAAACATAGATTGATTTCTAAGTCAACATGGGCCAATCCAAGAACAAAAAAGGTTCAAACAAAACACGATGATAAGAAGCTTCGCATTGTTCTCTTCTACTCTTATTGTAACACAAACCCTAGGGTTTCCAAACTGGACCATAGATGAAACTGAGGGAGAAGAGGTGGGATCGAAGAACATAGATCGATTTCTAAGGCAACATGGGCCAATCCAAGAACGAAAAAAGGTTCAAACAAAAAATGATGACAAAAATCTTCACACCGTTCTCTTTTACTCGTACTGTCACATAAACCTTAAGGTTTCCAAACCAGACCAGATGGAGGGTCTCTTGGAGGTGTTTCTTGAAATTTTCGATTATTTTGCACTCTTTCTCTATCATTCCTTCGAGAGGCTTCTCGATTTTAGGGCTTGTGATTCCAATCATAACACCTTTGATCAATTATGCGCTCTGATTGGGCTCAACATTGCTTGAAGTTGGTAGAAGATTTTCTTGGAGGTGCACTTTGATCCATAACTCGCTAACTGGGCTCTAATTCCATGATAACCAGGAGAGTTTTCTCCTTTTTGTGTTATATTATTAAATCTGAATCATGAGTACATGGCTTAATATATATATATATATATATATATATATATATATATATTTATAAGAAGGAAGCTGAAAAACAAAAAAAAAGTAGCTACCCTAAGTCAGATTCCTATAAATCAGGAATATACTAGTTATCCAAATCTCTCCTAAATCTACTTATAACCCAATACAGCTGTACATGGTTTCCTTATAAAAAATAAGGATGTTTTCCAACACCAATCACAATCAGCCAACTCAATGGCCACAATCTGCCAAGTTATTCATCAAAAGCATGAGGAAGATTGGCTATTTGTGAGGAAAAGTTTTCATTCCTAAGGATGATGTTCCTAAGTTTGAGAAGAGAAGTTGAAAATTCCATGGTCATGTCTTGGCTGCTTCATTCTTTGTAACTGGAAATTAGCAAACCACTTCTCTTCCTTTCAACAACTAAGGAGATTTGGGATGTTGTGACTCATTCATATTCCAAGGTGGGGATAAAGGGTCAAGTTTATACTTGAAGAATTAGATTCATTCTACAAAGCAATGGCCACAAAGTATTACAGTACTATAGAAGGGCTATTGCTAGAATTGGACAACTATCAACAATTCACACAATCCATTGCTAATGTTGTTCGGCTGCTGAGATGACTGAAGAAGATAGGAGTTTTGCCTTCCTAGTTTAAATCTTTAACTAGATCAAGTAAGGGTTCAAGTTCTAGGAAAATAACCTTTCCCCTCATTGATAGAGGTGTTTACCTATGTATGTGCAAAAGAGAGTTGTCAGATTGTGATGTTGGAAAAACCATCTGTGGAGAATTTGGCTTTTGCAATTCCAAATCCAATAATTAATCTACAGCTGAGAAGCAAGAAGAAAGGGGATCGACTGCAAAGGATGCAAAGTGGGGTTATTTTTGTGACAAACCTTGACACACGAGAGATCTTTTGGAAGCTTCATGGAATCCCTGTTCCATTGGGAAAAATGGTGGGCAAGTAGAGAAGTCTGACAAAAAACAATTGGGGGATTCATTGAGGAACAATTGGAAAAAATTAAAGACCTTACTCGACTAAATGAACACTGTCACATCTATGTGCTCCTATTATCAACAAGGTGATACCTGTAAGAGTTAATTAGTTTTTCAAATTGTAATTTTGGCCTTTGGATAATTGGTTCAGGGGCCTCAAACAATCTGACCAGATCTTCATTTTATTTCTCCAACTATATACCATGTGTAGGAAATAAAAAAGGTTCGGCAATTGACCGTAATGAGTGAACAATCGCTAGTGAAGGATTGATTCCCTATACTAAAGCCATATCATTAAATTTTGCCCTACGTGTTTCTTGTAATCTAGTTTCAATAGCAAAGCTCAGCAAATATCATCGAACAATTGCTAGTCAAGGAATTGTTCTTTTATTGTGAAGTTTGTGAAAGGGCTAAATATCATCGAACCACTTTCCAGTCAATAAATGAAAGATCTTTGATGCCTTTAAGTTTCATTCATACTGATTTGTGGGGAAAATATAGAGTTCCTAACATCTTTGTTGCAAGATGGTTTATGCCATTTATTGATGATCGTACTAGGGTGATATATGGGTTTATCCTTTCAAACACAAATCTGAGGTTAATACAAACTTTCCCCATTTTTCATAAGATGATTTGCGATCAGTTTGGAACAAAAGTCCACATTCTTTTATTTCTTGTTGTCAAAAAAGGGCATCATTCAATAGTCTTCATGTATTGATACTCCTTAACAAAATGGGGTTGGTGAGAGAAAAAATGACCATTTGCTTGAGGTTACTAAAATTATACTTTTCCAAACATGTTGAGGGGAAGCTATTTTAATAATCACTAATTTAATAAATAGGCTACCCTCTAGAGTTCCCAATTTTCAAACTTTGTTGGAATATTTGAGTCACTTCTCTTCATCTTAAACTTTGGGATTCTTCCTCCTAAAATGTTTAGATGTGTATGTTTTATTCATATTCATAGCCAACATTGAACAAAACTTGATCCTATAGCTCTTAAGTGTGTTTTCCTTGGCTAATCATCTACACAAAAAGGGTACAAATGCTATCATCTTCCTATGAAAGGGTTTATGTCACCATAGACGTCAATTTCATTGAAAATTGGCCATATTTCTTACATACTTGTCTTTTGGGGAGAATATCTATGAAGATAAGGATATTCAATAATAGAATCTTTAGTTGATCTAGATTATGATTTTTCCTCTAAATCTCCAATTACATTTGAGTTGTCACCTATACAAGAATCTTCCATTTCATCTCTTATTTCAAAAACCGAACTTGAGCTTATTGTTCCAAAGGTGGACTTGCCTTCTAAAGACAAAGATAAGCCAATTCCACTCAAGTTTTACTAAATGAAGAAAAAACTTATCATAGACCCAATATGTGCTTAACCATTGGAACCAAAACTAGGTAACATTTGTTGTACTGTAGTTGACTTAAGTGCTTCGAACGATGATTTGTTTCTTCCTATTGCAATAGGAAAAGGGAAAAAAGCATGCACTTAATGGTCTATATCCAATTTTGTGTCAAATCATAAGTTATCTCCTACTTTTAATTCTTTTATCGTCCACCATAGAAATTCCTGTAAGTGTGAAAGAGGTCTTTTTGTAATCCTAACTCGAAAAAGGTATGTTGGAAGAAATGGGAGCCTTAAAGAACAATGAAACATGGGAGATAGTAGATTTTCCTAAAGGGAAGAAGCTTGTAAGTTGTAATTGGATCTTCATAATCAAACATAAAGCCAACAAGTCTTTGGAGAGATATAAAGTGAGGTTGGCGCCCAGAGGGTTCACTAAAACATATGAAATATATTGCTAAGAAGCTTTTGCCTTGGTAGCTAAAATAAATTAAATTAGAATTTTAATTTCTCTTGCCACCAATCTAAATTGGACCTTGTAAAAATTTGATGTAGAAAATGCTTTTTTGTATGGAGATCTAGACAAGGAGGTTTACATGGAAGTTCCACTTGGTTTTATGGATAGGTTCAAAGGGAAAGTGTTCAGACTCAAAAAGTCATTTTATGACGTTAAACAATCTCATAGAGCTTGGTTTGATAGATTTACAAAGGCCATGGTGAAGTTTGGATACAAACAAAGTCAAGTTAGTCATACACTTTTTATTAAACAGAGGTCTCGAAATAAAGCAACTGCTATGTAGATGATAATTGTGATAGGAATTGACTAAGATGATATTGAAAACTTAGGCAATGTTTGGCTTGTAAATTTGTGATCATTGATTTGGGAAAGCTTAATTTTTTCCTTGGAATAGAGCCTACATATTCAAGAATCACAAATCAGGGTGTAAACTCAAGGAAGCGGGCATGCTAGGGTGTAAACCAGTGGATAATCTCATTGAGCTCAGTCACAAATTAGGGGATTTTTCTAAAGAACTTGAAGCTGATTGAGAAAGGTACCTAATAGTTGTTGGAAAGCTATTCTATCTTTCTTATACTTATCTTAATAGGGTTCATGTAGTTAGTGACTTGGTGTTGTAGTCAATTTATGCAATTACTATGATTAGTCAATTTATGCATGGCACCATGGGAGAAACATAGGGAAGCTGTCTCACATCCCTAGCTATTCCTCTCCCTCTTCAAAATCCCATCATCAATAACCTCAAAGATTGAGAAGTTGCACAGGGATTTTCTTTGGTTTGGGGCAGGGGAAGGGAAGAAAGATCATCTTATCAGACGAGATGTTGTTAGTAGACCAAAGGAGTTGGGAGGTTTGGGTCTTGGGAAGATTTCTCTGAGAAACATTGCTCTCTTAAGGAAATGACTTTGGAGGTTTCCTAGAGAAAGGAGTGGTCTTTGGCATAAGGTTATTGCGAGTATTTATGGGACACATCCTAATGAATGGGACGCCAACATGGTGGTTAGATGGTCACACAGATGTCCTTGGAAGGCTATTGCTCAAGTTTTTCAGGATTTTTCTCCTTTTGTCCGCCTAGTGGTGGGGAATGGGGAGAGAATTCGTTTTTGGGAAGATCATTGGTGGGGTAACCAAGATTTATGCTCTCAATTGGCTGGTCTTTATCGAGTTATGTATGTGAAAAACCTCACTGTCTCAAATGTCCTTGGCAATTTCTTTCCATTGTCTTGAAATTTTAATTTTCGCCGCAATCTCACTGATTCAGAAATTGATCTCCTTCAGAATTTAATGGCTTCCCTTAGTTTAGTGCTTTTCTCTCCTGCTTTGGCAGATTCAAGAGAGTGGTCTTTGTCATCATCATATCTGTTTTCAACGAAATCTTTTATCTTGGCCTTGTCAAAAGTCTCAAATCCTATCTTGTTCCTTCCGGCCAAGTTCTTGTGGAGTTCAAAAGCCCCCTCAAAGGTTAAGGCCCTTGCTTGGTTAGTAGCACATGGGAAGGTAAACACCAATGA
Source organism: Vitis riparia (assembly GCF_004353265.1). NCBI lineage: Eukaryota > Viridiplantae > Streptophyta > Magnoliopsida > Vitales > Vitaceae > Vitis > Vitis riparia. The sequence goes on from NC_048444.1 coordinate 9,137,556, forward strand.
CAAGTTGCAATTGAGAAGACCTTACAAATCCCTTTGTCCTCAATGGTGCATTTTTTGCAAAGGAAATGGAGAATCGATAGACCACCTTTTTCTTCATTGCCCTGTTACCATTGGACTTTGGCACAAGTTATTCAATCTAGCAAGGTTGACTTGGGTTCCTCCAAGGAGTATTGAGGACATGTTGGTTATTGCTTTTAAAGGCTTGGGGAACTCTTTAAGGGGCAAGACACTTTGGCAAATCGCTTGCCTTACTTTGTTATGGATGGTATGGCAAGAGAGAAACAATAGGATCTTTGAGGATAAGGGAGAACGGAAGAGATGTTATGGGACTTGATTCTGTTCTTTTCCTCTCTTTGGGCCTCGTGTATTGCAGCTTTTAGAGGAGTTCCTCTAAGTGTTTTACAACTCAACTGGACTGCGGTTTGCGCTTCAAAAGTTTGAAAGTGTTGGGTTTTTTCTTTGTTTTTAGTTTTCTTTAGTTGGGTGTTTTCTCTTTTGTTCAGTTTTTGTTTTGTGGGAAGGACCTCTCATCCTTCTTTTGGTTTCTTCTCTTTCTCTTGTATCTCTTCTTTCTCTTGTATCTTTTCCTCTATTAATATATTTTTCTTCGTTTCTGATAAAAATAAATAAATAAATAAATATGCAGCTGATATTTCTCTATATGTTGAAAATACACAGGCTCTAATATGTAGGCTGTAAGTTCTCCTAAAATGGTGGCTAGACTAATTTGATAGTTTTCTACAATAATTCGATAGAGGTGTATATATATCCCTGTTGTAATCGCAATATTTGTGTGAATGAAATTCCAATTTCTCCACACCAACAATGCTTGCATAATATTTAAGAATATTTCTCACCATAAAAAATAAAAAAGATGAATTATTGTACTAGACATCAAGCAATAGTACTTACATCATATGGGCACAACGAGTGATGTAATATTTGGTTTAACAGCTTTCTGGAGTGGGTACCATAGTGCAGTAATGTACCAGTGTAGTGTGGGAATAAAGATGCAGTTAAGGTTTTGTGTGACTAAGGTTAAATTGTTTCTCATTCATTGTTTCTTTAGTGGGAAATTGTAAACATATGAGGCCTGGCAAATCATTTGGGGGCATCAATATACTAACTTATGTTTCCAGAGGTGATCATGTCATATTTGACTTAAAAATAGACATCTATCTCATATCTGCAATGCCTTAAACTCTCGAGACAATTGCTTCTTCACTTTCTTAAAGTGGGAGTAAACCACTTTCTTGTCTATTTATCTTTTGTATACCTGTTTGGAGGCTCCATATTTATTTTTCCATCTCTCTCACCCCCCCTCTCTCTCTCTCTCTCTAAAATTAACCTCAACCCAGAGATGAAGTTTATTTAGACTTATCTAATAATCATGCCTGACTTCCCTGCCTTATATCATTTTTCTGATTTCTTCTATTCATTAAAGCATACCTTTAAAATTTTCTCTTATCTTGGTGGTTTAAATACTTGCAGACGAATGCATTTTATTATGATTTTATATTTCTTATGCTTTTCCATTCATATCTATATGTTTTTCTTGTCTCATTTTATTTCAAACACTGATATGTTACTATGATCATGAAGCCGGACACTATAAGGAACTTGTTGGTGAACCAGATGCTCCTCTGCTTTGGAATCATGTTTGCTTCTCAGGTAACTGAATGTTGTAAATGGCTTGAGCTTTATTTATCTTTAAATTATAAAGATGGGGACCTATGTTTATCTTTGCATTGATGAAGATGGTGGTGTACTGAATGTTGTTAACTTACCCTGAAATTTTATATCACAGGACAATGGTGGGATGATGTCACTTCTTGGCATGCTTGAACAGTGTCTAAAAACTGGAAAAAAGCAACTATGGCATGCAGCCAGTGTCACGAACATATGTGTGGGGTTACTTGCTGGATTAAAGGTGCTAATCTGCTTAATGCATCCTATATGTGGTTTTGGTATGTGTAACTTCAATCCATGATCCCATGCTGTTCTTCAGGCTTTGCTTGCATTACGCTCCCATGGATTAGGATTGGAGATATTAAATTCAGCACAGGCTATCTTTCAGGTATGAATGCTCTTTGTAGGTACTTAGTGTACATTGCCTGATCTAGATTGTCATTATTTATGCCTTTTGGCTTTCTCTAAGGATGTTGCTATTTTAATACAACAGAATATTCTGGCAGAAGGAGACATTTGTGCATCACAACGTAGAGCATCATCAGAAGGTCTTGGTCTTTTAGCTCGTCTTGGAAATGATATGTTTACTGCAAGAATGGTGAGTTTTATACTGATAGTTATTCTGCCATTTTTATAATTTTACACTTAATATCATGATGGGATTAATTTTTCCTTTAAAAGGTCAACTATTCTATATTTGTTAGCTCTGCTAAAGTTCACAAAGCATGTCCCTTTTTTACCATTGTGTATTTAGTTGTGCACACACTATTTTTGTGCATTTGTGCTTGCATTATGAGCTCTCATTTTATCATTGTATATGTGGCTGTCTTCCCCGCTTCCTGTCTACCAATCTACATCCATCTGTGTGTGTGTTCAAATTTTGAGCTTAACTATTTTTTGTGATATACAGACAAGATCGCTACTTGGCGATCTAACTGGAGCAACTGATTCAAACTATGCTGGATCAATTGCTGTTGCGCTTGGTTGTATTCATAGAAGGTAAGACAAAAAGCTTGTCTCTTGTAACTTTATTTTTTTAAGGCAATGAATAAAGTCCCGGGCTACTGCTAGTAGGTCTGGTTAAATCTCTGAATTTATGTTAGTTATTCCTGATTGATGATGTCACTCTGGAGAGATTTGCCAAAAAGTGTTTGCAGGGTTCTGTTTTCTTGGTTTAGTTTCTCTACATACTTTTTCATATTTAGACTCATTCTTTTAATTTTGAAAATATACCTTCAGACAGATATATGTTTTGTTCCTGAAAAAGTAAGATAATCACCCAAAGAATTGCTGAAAGAGATGAGATCCCAAATCATTGTTGTCTTTGAAACTGAAAGCATGAGGATGCTTACTCAAGAAATGATCTTCCAAGGAAGAGTCTAGAAGACCCAATAAACTCCATAATGCTTTGGCTGATCATCGGCATCCCCTGAAAATTAATTGGTCCATAACATCTAGGTTTATATCAAGGCACCAAAGTCTTTATTTCTCCATCAATAGCATAGAGAAGGTGGAATCTATTTGTTTCAGGGTGGTCAGCACTTCAGTGATATAAACTAAAATGCCTTTTGTTGTAAATTAATTTCACTGATGCTGAATAAATGAGATTTCATTTGGATGTATATACAGCTGTTGGTATATTTTAGTAAATTGCATATGCTGTCTCAGCATAATTTTAGGATTCATCACAGCCTACATCACTATAACTAAGAGCAGAATACATACATGGAGAGATGCAAAATTAATAAAAAGTCAATAGGAAATTAATATGCAAAATTTCAACACTCCTCATCAAGCTAGGTTGAAAATGTTTTTTATTCCTAGCTTGCTTAGAATGGTCTGAGATAAAGACCTTGACAATCCTTTGGTATGGATATCAACATGTTGATTCCTTGAAGCAATATAAGGAATACAAACCTCTCCACTTTTTAGCTTTTCGTCAAATAAAGTGTTGGTCAATCTCCAAGTGTTTGGTTCATTCATGATGGACAAAATTATGTGTAATGCTTATAGCAGATTTGTTATTTAGCTTCATAGTACCTACTAACTTTATTCCCAAATTTGAAAGGATGACCTTTATCCAAAGAAGTTCGCCTATGCCTTGAACCATTGAACTAAATACTGCTTTGGCTCTTAATCTAGTCATCACAGATTATTTCTTGCACCTCTATGTGACAAGATGACCTCCAACAAGTGTATGGTACCCTGTAGTGGACCTTTGGTTGGTGATAGTCCCAACCCAATTTGCATTAATCTAAGCTTCCATTTCCAATTTTCCACCTTTTCTACATAAGATGCTATTTCCCCTTGCTAACTTTAAATATTAAAGATTTGATAGGAAGCTTCCATGTATTTTTCCTTTGGTGCATGCATAAATTGGTTGATCACACTAATTGCATAGGCAATATCAGGTCTAAATGAGTGAGATAAATAAGCCTCCCAACAAGTTGTTGATACTTCTCTCGATCAATTTCAAGATCTCCAAAACAATGTCCTAGCTTGTGATTAGGTTCAATGGGACTGTCCATTGGTTTGCATCCTAGCATACCCATTGCCTTCAATAATCAAGGGTGTGTTTTTGTTGAGATAAAAAATACCCCTTTTTGAGTAGGCTATTTCTCTTCCAATAAAATATTTCAACCTTTCCAAGTCTTTGATCTCAAATTCACTTGAAAATATTGTTGCAACTTGTAACTTGTCAATTTCTTCTTGGTCAGTACTGATTACAATGATTTCATCCACATAAACAATTAAAGCAAAAAGTTTACTTGGAGATCTTCGCTTTATGAAGAGTGTATGGTCACCTTGGGTTTGTCTATACCCAAATTTCACAATTACCTTTGTAAATTTGCCAAACCAGGCTCTTAGGGGTTTTTTAAGACCATATAATGACTTCTTGATTCAACAAATTTTCTCTTCAAGCTTGTCAATACAACTTGGATGAACTTCCATGTACACTTCTTTCTTGTAATCTCCATGCAAAAATGCTTTATTGAAATCAAATTGCTGCAAAGTCCAATTCAGATCAGTAGCAAGAGATGTTAAGATTTTGATGCTATTAATTTTTGCCACTGGAGCAAAAGTTTCTTGATAGTTTATCCCATCAGTTTGAGTAAATTCTATAGCCACCAATCTAGCTTTATATCTCTCCAAAGATCCATTGGCCTTATATTTTATTATGAATATCCATTTATAGCTTACAAGCTTCGTTCCTTTAGGCAAATCAACTATCCCCCAAGTTTAATTCTTTTTTAAGGTTCTCATTTCCTCTAACATGGCTTCTTTCCAGTTTGGATTGTTAAGGGCTTTGGTGACAGTTTTAGGAATCTCTATAATGAACAATTAAGACATAAAAGCATGGAAGGTAGGAGACGACCTACGGGAAGACACAAAATTGGAAATTGAATATTGCATACATGTTCTTTTCTCTTTCCTAAGAGAATAGGAAGTAACATATCCGAGTCAATTGAATAAATTAAGGTAGGATTGGTATTACTTGATTCTGGTTCCAATGATTGAGCATGTATCAGATCCATGATTGGGTTTTTCCTCCTTGTGTAGACCTTAAATGGAGATGCACAGCTTTGAATTTCTGATTCTTTTGATGCCAAATTTAATGAGTGAGGAACAATAAGGATGGTAGGCTTATCTATTGGAACAACAGGTTCAATAATGAGGGATTCATGTATGGGAGGCTTGGCTAGAGTGTGAGACTTTGAATTTTCATACTCATTCGGAGACAAAGACTTAGGATTTTCAAATTCATTTGAGGGAAAAGAGTTAATAGTTGAGGTGACACATATTGAGCATCCATATCTTCAACATTTGAATTACCCCCTTGAAGATAGGTATGTGAGAAATATGGTGATTTTCAACAAAATTGGCATCCATGGTAACATAAAACATTTTTGTAGGAGGATGAAAACATTTATACCTTGTTTGTGTTTGTGAAGAAACATGGAATACACATTTGAGAGCTCTATGATCGAGTTTTGATATGTTTTTGCTGTGAATATGAATGAAGGGCTCCTAAACAATTTAGTAGGAGGAAGATTGGAAAAAGTGTATAGGTGAAGGACAAATATGACAAGTGATCCAATGGGAGTTTTGAAAACTAGAACCCTAGAGGGTAGTTGATTAATTAAATGAGTGATTGTCAAAATAGCTTCCCCCTAATAAGCATTTGATACTCTCATTTGGAAAAGCAAAAGTTGTAGCAACTTCTGGGAAATGTCTATTTTTCCCCTTTGAGACCCAATTTTGTTGAGGAGTGTCAATACATGAAGATTGCTCCATAATCCCCTCTTTTTAGCAATAAGAAATCAACTAGTGTTTTCTCTCCTCAATAATCCCCTCTTTCTAGCAATAAGAAATCAACTAATGTTTCCTCTTGATTTTTTCATTATCAGAACGAAGAATATGGATTTCCCCCCCACAATGATTGCAGATCATTTTATGAAAAAAAAGGGAAAAATTTGATTAACTTTGGATTTGTTTTTGAGCAAATACACCCATGTGACCATCATCAATAAATGTGACAAATCAGCTAGCACCAGAAGCATTAGGGATTCTAGATTTTCCCTGAACACCAGTATGAATAAGGTTAAAAGGAACCACGGATTTTTCATTTGTTGATTGGAATGTGGCATGATAATGTTTAGCCATTTCGCAAACTTCACAATGAAAGGATATTTTATTGAAATCAAAGGAAGTAAATATTTTTTGCATAATAGTGAATGAAGGGTGCCCTAGACCGTTGTGCCGTAGTATCATATCCATCTCTTGCAACGCTGATGAACAAAGCATGGCTGCAAAATTGCCATCTCCATTTTCCTTAGCATGTCCAATCATCTTCCATGTTTTGTCTTGTATGACACAATGAGAAGGGAAGAAGGTTAATGAGCAATCTAGATGTTTGGTAAGTTTTGTTATAAACCTAATATTACATATCAATTTAGGAACATTTGAGGCAGATTTCAAGAAAATAGAATCAGTCAAGGGAATCAATCCTTGACCAGAAAATGGGAAATCATTACCATGTGCTGTAGTAACCTTTTTATTTCTTGCACAAGGTGTATAATTTTGAGAAGAAACAAGAAGATCCAATCATATGGTTAGAAGCCCCTGAATCAATCATCCAGGGGTTAGAATAACAATTTGAAAAAACACTCAGGCCTTTAGAAAAAGAGGCTTGAGTGTTGGGCTTTGCTCAAGCCTTTGGAAAAGTTGAGGGCTTTGCTCAACCAAACTCTTGACTGCTTGAGGAACCGTTCTCTCTTTTTGTCTCCATGGCAAGACCCTGGTTCATTTTATGGCTAGATTTTTCTTCCTTTCCACCATTTTTCCCGGAAAAAGAGGACTGTCCCTGAAGCTTTTAGCATGTCTGTTGAGAGTGTCATGGTTTGTTGCAATAGTCGCACCTATGATTGGTTTTTCATTGAATTTCCTCCCTTCTTGTTTTTCTGCTATAGGATTGGTTTTAGGAATAGCCAGGGCTGAATTCTTTTTTTTGATCAGAAACGAAGAGAAATATATTAATAGAAGGAAAGATACATGAGAAAGAAAGAAAAAAGAAACAAAAGAAACCACAAGAAGGATGAGAGGTCCTTCCTACACAATCTGAACAACATAAAAACCCCCAACATTAGCTAAAAACAAAGAGAAACCCCCAAACTCAAACTTTTGAAGCGCAAACCTCACTCCAGTTGAGTTGTAACACATTTAAAGGAACTCCTCTAAAAGCTGCAGAACAAGAAGCCCAAAGAGAGGAATAGAACAAAATCAAATCCCATAACGTCTCTTCCGATCTCCCTTTATCCTCAAAAATCCTATTGTTTCGCTCTTGCCACACTATCCAAACCAATGTGAGGCAAGCAACTTGCCAAAGAGTCTTGCCTCTTAAGGAGTTCCCCAAACCTTTAAAAGCAATAACCAACATGTCCACAAACCTTCTTGGAGGGACCCAGACCAGCCCAACTAGCTTGAACAACTTGTTCCAGAGTCCAATGGTAACAGGACAATGAAGAAAAAGGTGATCAATCGACTCCCCATTTCCTTTGCAAAGAATGCACCATTGAGGACAAAGGGACTTGTAAGGTCTTCTCAACTGCAACTTGTCATTGGTGTTCACCTTCCCATGAGCTACTAACCAAGCGAGGGCCTTAACCTTTGAAGGGGCTTTTGAACTCCACAAAAACTTGGCCGGAAGGAACAAAATAGGATTAGAGACTTTTGACAAGGCCAAGAAAAAAGATTTCACTGAGAACAAGCCTGATGAAGACAAAGACCACACTCTATAATCAGCCAAAGAAGGAGAGAAACGCACTGAACTGAGGGAGGACATTAATCTCTAAAGGAGATCAATTTCTGAGTCGGTAAGATTGCGGCGAAAATTTAAATTCCAAGCCAATGGAAAGAAATTGCCAAGGACATTTGAAACAGTGAGGTTTTTCACAGAAATAACTCTATAAAGATCAGCAAATTGCGAGCACAAAGATTGGTTACCCCACCAAAGATCTTCCCAAAAGCGAATTCTCTCCCCATTGCCCATCACTAGACGAACAAAAGGGGAAAATTCCTGGAAAACTTGAGCAATAGCCTTCCAAGGACATCTGTGTGACCATCTAACCACCATGTTGGCGTCCCATCCATTCGGATGTGTTCCATATATACTCACTATAACCTTATGCCAAAGACCACTCCTTTCTCTAGGGAACCTCCAAAGCCATTTCCCTAAGAGAGCAATATTTCTCAAAGAAATCTTCCCAAAACCCAAACCTCCCAACTCCTTTGGTCTGCTAACAACCTCCCATCTGACAAGATGATCTTTCTTCCCTTCCCCTGCTCCAGACCACAGCAAATTCCTTTGCATCTTCTCAATCTTTGAAGCAATTGAAGCTGGGATTTTAAATAGGGAGAGGAAGTAACTAGGGATGTGAGACAAACACGACTGAGTTAAAGTAATCCTCCCTCCCAAAGACAAATAGGCCTTTTTCCAACCATCCAACCTTCTCGAAATTCTCTCAACCACTGGGTCCCAAAAGCCTATTGTCTTTGGGTTCCCTCCCAAAGGAAGACCTAAATAAGATAAAGGCCACTCAGACACTTTGCAATAAAAAACCGAAGCCAGACTAGACAATAGCTCCTGCCTAGTGTTAATACCAACCATGGTGCTTTTCTCTAAGTTGATTTTTAAACCAGAAACTTGCCCGAAAACCAAAAGGATAATCTTGAGGTTTTGAAGATGTTCCAAAGAGGCTTTAGAGAAAAAGATAGTGTCATCTGCAAACTGTAACAAAGACACTCTTGTCCTATCCCTCCCCACAGAAAAACCCTCAGTAATCCCAGTTTCCTCTGCTCTAAACAACAATCTACTTAGAACATCTGCCACTAAAGTAAAAAGGAAAGGAGAGAGAGGGTCTCCTTGTCTCAAACCTCTAGAAGCCTTAACCCAACCCTTTGCATTCCCATTAACTAGGATTGCAAAACTAGAAGAAGACAAACAGCCCCTTATCCATGATCTCCATTTTTGGCTGAACCCCTTCCTTTGAAGCACATGATCTAAGAAGCCCCAATCCACATGATCATAGGCCTTCTCAAAATCGATTTTGAAAACAATTCCTTCCTCCCCTGACCTTCTTTTCTTATCCACCACTTCATTGGCTATCAACACAGCATCTAGAATGTGTCTCCCTTCAACAAAGGCTCCTTGAGAACCAGATATTGTTTCATGAAGAATTTTGCGTAAACGCCCTGATAAGACCTTAGCAATTATCTTATACAAACTTGTAACCAAGCTAATCGGTTTATAATCTGAGATTTTAAAAGTTTGACTTCTCTTAGGCACCAAAGCAATGAAGGTCGCATTTGTACTTTGGTTTATTACCCCATTGGTGTGGAACTCAATAAACACCCTCATAAGATCCTCTTTTATCACATCCCAACACTCTTGATAAACTGCAATAGTAAAACCATCAGAACCAGGGGCCTTTTCCTTATTTAATTGGAAAACTGCCATGCGAACCTCCTCTTCAGTAAAAGGCTTATCCAGCCAAACTCCACTCACTTTAGAAATAGGGACCCAGTCTATTCCTTCAATCCTCCAAGACTCACCTACTGGTTTGGAATAAAGATTCCCAAAGAAATTAACAATCTCCTCAGAAATAACCTCAATGCTGTTCAAAGTCTCCCCCCTCTCAGAAATCAGAGACTTAATGAACTTCCTACTTCTCCTTCCTGTGGCCACTCTATGAAAGAATTTAGAGTTACAATCCCCTTCTTTAATCCACTTAACCCTAGATTTTTGTCTCCATTGAACCTCTTCCTTTAATAACACATCCTCTAACTCCCTTCTTCTTAAGGTCCTTTCTAACACCAGATCAAGATTCAAATTCCCTTCTTGTTCAATTAGATCAATTCTACCTAAGTCCGTCAGAATGAGCTTTTTTCTCTCTTTTAAATCACCAAAGGCCATTATATTCCACTCTTTCAACTTTGACTTAACAAACTTTAATTTCCTCATAAACTTATGACCTTCCCACCCTTCACCCGTACATTCTTGCCACCAAACTCTAAACTTCTCCTTAAACTCTGGATGGAGCAACCACATATTCTCAAACCTAAAAGGAGTCGGACCCCACTTTAAAGGATTTGTTTCCAAACAAATAGGGCTATGGTCAGAGGTCCATCTAGGAAGCGCCTCTTGAAAACTTTGAGAGAAAAAGGTATCCCACTCAGAAGAAAACAAGAACCTATCCAATCTCTTACAACTAGGATCAACTTGCATATTTGACCATGTAAAAGCCGCATTCCTTAGAGGGGGTCAAGCAAGCCACTCTCCCTTATAAACTCATCAAAACACCTCATGTTGAAAGTTAATCTGGTCCCACCCAATTTCTCAGATATCCTCCTAATAACATTAAAATCCCCTCTTACACACCACCTTGGGGATGTTAGACCATATAGGTCTTGAAGCTCCAACCAAAAGTCCTTCCTCCACAACGGATTAATCGGGCCATACACTGAAGTTAACCAAAAAGATCCTTCCTCACCAGAGTTAAACTTCACAGTTACAGAAAAGGATCCTAACACCTTCTCTGTACACTCAAACTTACTAGAATCCCACAAAATCACAATTCCCCCTGAGGCCCCGCAGGCTGGAAGAGCAGCCCACTCCAAACTCTTGCCTTTCCAAACACTGCTCATAAACCTCCTGTCCCAAGTTTCCCTCTTTGTTTCCTGAAGCATCACAATATCTGGATTGTGAGTACTTAAAAACCTTCTGACAGTCCTCATTTTCTTCTTGGATCCTAATCCTCTTGTATTCCAGCTTAAAATCTTCATATAAACCAAAAATAACCCAGTACAACCAGCATCCAAACCTAATCCTCTCCTCGGTTTCCAGAAGCATTTCTCCTTTTCCTTCTGGAATAAACCTTGTCCGCAAAAGAGTTACTCTGGTTTTCTTCTTCCACACCTTTTCCATTTTCTCTGACAATTCTGATCCTCAAACTCTCCAAAACCGACTGAACCTTGACCATATTTCGAGGCGTGAGTCCCTCAACCTGAAAACCTTCCAAAGGGAGGATGGGAGGTTCTGGGTTTGGGGACGGAGCCTTCCCTGAGACACAAAGCTTCTCTGGGCTACTTAGAGCATCCTTAGATAAAGGACAGTCTTCAGAATTTCGGTTAGAGGTTTCTAGAGGAAACTCCACTCCTTCAGAACGGGACACGCCAACATGACTACTGGGTTCAACAACAGCAAATTTCGGAAAGGGACTACGCTGAGAGACAAGGCTTGATTCCAAAGGAATCGGAGAAAAAGCCTGACCTCGAGAAGGAAGAACCGAAGAAACAGAGGATTCGGAAAGAATATTTGGATTAAAAGCCCCAACCAAAGGAAGACCCTTCTCAGAGAAAGCTAAGGAAGGAGGACGTACCTTTTTTACCCAGTTGCAAGGCGAGATCCCTTCGTCTCCCTCTGTCCCCCCGGTGAAGTGTCGGGATTTTTCTGAAACAGGAGAAAGGGCGCCCTTCTTGAATACTGATCTACCCCAAATAAAGCCTCGATTTGCTTCCGGTGCGCCATCCCCATCTAGGTTGCTCTTTGGGGCAAAAGACGTCACCTTTAGGCTCGGCGGCCAACTCCTCGTCTTACGTCATGCAGTAACTGATTTGCCTTTTAGCTTTGCTGACTCTTGAGAATGTGTTTTCGGCAACACCTCCTTTGCAGAGGTTCCTGATCGTTGAAGCTTTGAAGACGAAGGCGTTGCTGGGCCATCGTTAGAAGACCCTGCTTCAGTTTCGTGGACTGGACCCGCACCCGCAAAAGGCCCAATGTTCTTCTCCTCAAAATGGGCCCTAGCAAAACTGCCTTTAAAAACGGCTTTTGGACTTGTTGGCCCGTCAACACTTCCCGCCGTTGGGCCCAAACAGTTCTTCCCCCTTCCTTTCTCCACTTTAGTAGCTGAATTTGAAGCTGAAGACTGAGCACGAAAGCGATGACGAGGCCTCCATCTGTGGTACTCATTATCCCTAGCAGTAGCTCGTAGCCCTTCAACGTTCTTTGGCCTCTGGTAGACGCAACCTTCCGCTGACGTAACTTCGTCCTTGCTGCGATTTGACTCTGGCCTGAGAAGAGCGTCTTCTTCAGCTTCTCTGATGACGGAAACTGCAATCGTAATGACCAGGCTCCATCTTCCACCTGTAGCAACGCTGGTAGCACGACATTTGGATTCATCTCCACCCACATCTTTACCTTCGACAAGTCTACGAGCTTCAAAGTTTCCTTTGCCACCTTCGTTACCCTCCCCCATTTCTGCAGAATGTACCTCAACTGTATCTCATCCCATAGATGGAAAGGAAGGCCTCTCAGTTCTAACCAGCCCCTTCTAAACTTTCCACCAACAACCGAGTTTCTTTTGGCGACCATCTCCTCAACGCAACAACCCCTCTTCTCACTGTTAAACTCCCTTGGTCTTGAAACCACATAGCTCTCCTTGCAGAATCCACAAAAAAACATCCCTTGTATTCGGAAATGGGAGTTACCGACACCATCCCTTTCGTGCCCATCATCCTCGCAATACCTTTCCCTACATCAAACCAATCAAGTATTTTTCCTTTACTCTCACAAATTACAGCTCTTGCCTATTTTCCAACTGGCACCGAAGCTCGGTTTCTATGTCCTTCCTCTGCAACCACATCTGCATAGGACCGTCCTTCTCTGTACATTCCTTTGCTCACCTGAGACTCATTATCTTTCTCCTTCGAGGCTCTTACAGCCTGATCAGACACATCTTGGACTCTAGAAATCGCCTTCCTAAGGGTTTCCCACCCATTGCCTTTAACACCCTCAGGAACAATTAGCACTAGAGGTTTTCTTTTTGCAACAATTTCTGTGATTTTCATAAATCTCCCTCTACCATTGATGCAAATCTCCATCAAATGCGTCCTCGTTTTGCCCCTCATCTTCCGAGTAAAACCCCTGGAAGCCTCCAACTCCACAGCTTTCTTCAAATGTTCCACCAACCAATCCATCTCCTCCTCACCAAAGCCTAATGAAACAGCATAACCTCGGCTTCTCTCTGTTATTGAAATCCACATTCCCCCATTGATGCCTTCAAACTTAACCTGAAAAGCCTTTCTTTCCACGTCAAATCTTTCCATTACCAGGCCTCTCTTATATTCCTTCAAAGATTCTTCTGGTTCACTCCCATTGCACATGCATGCTTCTGGGTTGGGAGAAAAACCAGGCGAGATTCATAACCAAAAGCTCGACAATAGAGTGTAAAGCAATTTGCCCACTCCCATGGTCTAGTTTGCATTACTTGGATGAAAATAACATGGGTAGGCATGCATTAGATATAGTACTAATTTCAGGAGAAAAAGGCTACAACAGGATGCCCTCTTTTATTTGCTGTGAGTTCTCCATTCCTTACCCTTCGGTGCAATCATGGAGATGCACACCTAACAGACGTACAGGACCCAACCCAGAAGACTTCAACCTCATCAAGATTTTGGTTTGGCGTGCATGTCGTAATCAAAGAAATCTCAGTTTTCTAGAAAAGGTAACCAAACTCCCCTCTCACTTTGATGAATGTGCTTGATCAACTTTAATTTTTTTCAACTTGAAAGTTCTGGCCAGGGCTGAATTCTCCAAGATAGGTTTTTTCATCATCACAATTCTCTGTGCTGCTTCACTTCTCACCATAGAGAAAACTTCATTAAGAGGGTTAATATTTCTTTTCCAAGAATTTGACTCCTTACCTGATCCAATTTTCCATTCATCCCTTCCAAGAATTTGAATATTCATTCCCTTTCCATCATTTTCTGTAATTAGGCTACATTAGTATTGCATTCCATCTCGAAATTCTGATAGTGATCCAATTCCAGCTAAAGACTTTTGATTTTGTTGTAATAGTCTTTCACCCAGGGCGCCCCATACTTCATATCGTGAATCTTAACCTTCAACTCATATATCTGTCTTCATACCGACATTTGAATAGGCGTGGGATACTGCATCCCAACTTTCTTGGGTGGTAAGGAGAAGAAGATTGGTTTTGACTATTTCTGGTCGCATGTAATTTAATAGTCATGACATAATCATTGAATTCTCATGTCCTATGTCTTAAACTGTGAATTAATAGACTTGGGTGGAGGTTGAGTAAGATATTCCATCTTTTCTTGTCCTTTGATGAACAATTTTGCTGATTGGGACCATTAAAGGAAATTTCTGTCATTCAATTTGGTTGAAGTGGTCTGAATATTGGGTTCTTAGAAGAAGGAAAGATTTCTGGGGTTTGATCAGAAGTAGTGATAACTTCAGAGAATTCTGACATTTTCAATAACAAACAAAGAGGTCAGATTTAAGATATAAAGAAGAAAATAATAATACAATTGTAGCAGGTCTATGATGGCTAAGAACAGTGGCATTGAAGGGCTAGATCAAATAGATATTACACCCAGAGAATGTTAAACAACTCTAATACCATGTGTTAAAAAACTGATTTCATTGATACTTATCAAAAAAAAAAAAACTGATTTCATTGATGCTTGTGAAAAGAGAGAAAAGGGAGAATCCCTAATTTTTGTTATTGAAAAACTGTAAATAACACACATTGGACTTGGGTATATATATACATGTTAGTGGGACCCACAATACAATAAGGAAAGAAAAGGAAAAGGAAAAGTAAATAATCTAAATAACTGTACACTATCTAACACTCCCCCTCAAGCTGGAGCATATATGTTATATGCACCAAGCTTGTTACAAATGTATTTAATTCTAAGACTTCTGAGAGATTTAGTAAAAATATCTGCTAGTTGACCATTTGAATTGACAAAACTAGTCGCCACATATCCTGATGCGATCTTCTCTCTAATGAAGTGACAATCAACTTCAATGTGTTTGGTCCTTTCATGGAAGACTGGATTGGATGCAATATGCAAAGCGGCTTGGTTGTCACAGATGAACTTCATCTGTTCATCCTTTCCAAATATCAACTCCCAAAGAAGATGTTTCAGCTATATGAGTTCACATGTTGCCAGAGCCATAGCTCGATACTCGACTTCAGCACTAGATCTGGCCATTACATCTTGTTTCTTGCTCTTCCAGGATATTAGGTTATCTCCAATAAAAACACAATACCCGGAAGTGGAACGTCTATTTGTGGGTGAGCCAGCCTAATCTGCATCTGTGTAACCAACAACCTGGGTGTGACCTCTGTTCTCGTACAACACACCTTGGCCTGGTGTGCTTTTGATATATCGAAGAATGCGGATTACAGCATCCCAATGGCTCTCACATGGTGACTGTAGGAATTGACTAACAACATTTACAGGAAAAGAAATGTCTGGACGAGTAATGGTGAGGTAGTTCAGTTTACCTACAAGTCGCCGATATCTCCTAGGATTTCTTAAAGGCTCCCCCTGTCCTGGTATAAGTTTGACATTTGGATCCATAGAAGTGTCTACCGGTTTACAGTCTAACATACCGGTTTCTTCCAAGATGTCTAAAGCATACTTCCTTTGGGAAAGAACCACACCGGAATTGGATTGAGCTATCTCAATCCCTAAGAAATACTTGAGTTTTCCCAAGTCTTTAGTCTAAAAATGGGTGAAAAGGTGTTGCTTTAGTTTCTAAATACCATTTTGATCACTGTCTGTAATGACGATGTCGTCCACATAAACTACCAGATAAATACACTGCCCCGAAGAGTTATGATGATAGAAAACGGAATGGTCTGCTGTACTGCGGAACATGCCAAACTCCTGAACAACATAACTAAAATGGCTAAACCATGCTCGAAGAGATTGTTTCAAGCCATATAGAGAACGGCGTAACCTGCACACTAAACCAGACTCCCCCTGAGCAACAAAACCAGGTGGTTGCTCCATATAAACTTCTTCAACAAGATCCCTATGAAGGAAAGCATTTTTAATATCTAACTTATAAAGAGGCCAAGAACGCATAGCAGCCATGGAGAGCAATAGACGAACAGAAGCTATCTTGGCAACAGGAGAGAAAGTGTCACCATAATCAGAACCATAAACCTGAGTATAGCCTTTAACAACTAAGCGGGCCTTAAGGCGATCAACCTGACCATCAGGGCCAACCTTAACTGTGTAGTGTCAAAATATTGTGTGAATGACCGAATGCCTTGACCTTGAGTTTTGTATATTATATATAGACTTTACAAGGATGCTTTACATGGAAAGCAAATAAAAGCAAATAAATTCCAGCATGATTCTAGCCCTATACATGTAAACTATAATCTGTCAAATAATATAAGCTAACTGTACAGAATAATAAATGGAGAAATAAGGAAACAATTGTGGGCTAAAATAAGGAAAGAAGGGTGGGCTAAATTAAGGAAAGAAGTGTGGACAGCAAGTGTGGGCTAAATAAGGAAGGAAGTGTGGACAGCAAAGCTGTCCTTTGACATGTAGACCCAACGACAACCAACTGTAGATTTACCAGAGGGTGAAACAACAAGATCCCAAGTGCTATTGGAGTGTAAAGCAACCATTTCATCTATCATTGCCTGTCGCCAGCCTGAATGGGAAAAAGCCTTAGGGGTGCTCTTGGGAAGAGAAACAGAAGATATAACAGAAACAAATGCAGAATAGGGTGAAGATAATCGATGGTAACTCAAAAAATTGTAAATGGGATGAGGATTACGAGTAGATTGATTACCTTTCCGAAGAGCAATGGGTAAGTCAGCAGAAGGAGGCAGAGCCGGGGCAAGAGAAGCCGAAGGGATAGGAAGTGAGTCAGCAGGTACCTCGGCCAAAGAAGGAGGAACAACGACACGATGACGACGATGATAAACCTGAAGTGGGCGAGAAGGCACTGCATCAGGTGGGGAGATAATGGGAAGGGGTAAGACTTCAGAAACAGGAAGAGACTCAGAGGTGGAGAAGAACGGTGAGTCCTAAAAGAAAGTGACATCACAAAGAGGAAGTAGCGATGAGTCTCAGAGGAATAACAACGATAACCCTTTTGAAGTCTGGAATATCCCAAGAAGATGCATTTTGTGGCTCTGGCAGAAAGTTTGTCCTGTCCAGGAGTGAGAATATGACCAAAGCAAGTACAACAAAAAACACGAGGAGGAAGGAAATAAAGTGGTTGGTCAGGGAAAAGAAGGGAATAAGGAATCTGATTGTGTAATACAGATGAGGGCATACGATTAATCAAATAACATGCTGTAAGAATAGCGTCCCCCCAAAAACGAAAAGGAACATGACTATGGAGAGGGAGAGTACGAGCTGTCTCAACAAGATGTCGATTCTTACGTTCAGCTACCCCATTTTGTTGAGGAGTATGAGCCCAAGAAGACTGATGAATGATGCCATGTTGGGACATAAATAAAGTAAATGGTGTAGAAAAATATTCCCTGGCATTGTCACTGCGAAACACACGAATAGAAATATTAAATTAGGTTTGAATTTCAGCATAAAATTTCTGGAAAATAGAGAATAACTCAGCTCGATTTTTCATTAAAAATAACCAAGTACATCGAGAATAATCATCAATGAAAGTGACAAAATAATGAAATCTTAAAGTAGACGCGGTCCGACAAGGACCCCAAACATCAGTGTGGACAAGTTCAAAAGGAGACTTTGCCCGAGATTATTCTAACGCTTTGGGAATGAGACATGAGTATGTTTCCCAAGTTGACAGGACTCACACACAAGTGACGACAAAGATGAAAAGCGAGGGACCATTTTCTGGAACTTGGATTGACTAAGGTGGCCCAGGTGATTGTGGATGAGGAGGGGAGCATCAGTGGAAATGCAAACTGTAGGAGTTGAAGGCGAGGTGAGGTGATAGAGGCCTTGAGACTCACGTCCTATGCCAATCATCTTCCCCGTACTCCTATCTTGCAAGGTCACAAATTTATCAGAGAAAGTGATAGAACAGTTAAGAGTGCGAGTTATTTTGTTGATGGAAATAAGATTAAAAGGACACTTAGGGCATAAAGGACAGAATGGAGAGGTAGGGAAGGGAGAGGATGAGCAAAACCAAAACCTTTAGCCATAGTTTGGGAACCATTAGCTAAAGTAACAGTAGGTAAGGCAGAGGTAGTAGTAATAGAAGAAAAAAAATCCTTATTACCAGATATGTGATCAGAAGTGCTAGAATCTAGAATTCAAGGTCCAAGAGAAGATGTGTGGGTAAGACAAGTAGAAGCATTACCAGTCTGGGCAATAGAAGCAACAGAAGCTGACTTGGTGACTTGATAGCGGAGATAGTCATCAGACTCACTGTCAGTGAGGGAAATACCGTGAGATGTGGAGGAACTGGGAGACTGAGGTGACTGAGGATCAGATGACTGGGACACTTGGGCAGTGCGGGGAGGCCGCCCATGTAACTGATAACACCAATCACGAGTGTGGCGAAGCTTATTGTAATAGGTGCAATGAGGACGTTGGCCTCTACCTCGGTTACCACTGCGTCCTCCTCGAGAGTTAGTTTGAGAAACTAATATAGAAGAATCTGAAGTGTTATCAGATGGCAAAGTCTAAGTGGAGGAGATATGGAGGAGGTGAGCAAACACATCATCCAAGGATGGAACGGAGGAACTGCCAAGAATCTGATTGCGGACGGTCTCGAGATCTAGATGGAGGCCAATAAGCGTAAGAACCATGAAGAACTTGTCAATCTGTGTTCGTTGATCCCCAACATCAATAGTAAGAGGCATCACGGTCAAGAATTCCTCCTTAAGAGAGGCAATCTGGCCAATATAAGTAGATAAATCCATGTCTTGTTGTCTGACATTGACAATAGAAGAAGCCACCTTATAAAGACGTTGGATATCATTCGTGTATAGCCATTTCGCTTGATTCCAAAATTTAAAGCATGTTTTGTAGGCCCAAAGATGAAGCAGAATCTTAGGATCAACTGATTGCCATAACACACTACATAACTGTGCATCTATCTTCCTCCATTGTACTCTATCAACCTCAGGGATATCCGCCTTTTGCGTAACAAGGTGATCCTCATAACCTTGACCCATAAACCAAAGCTCCATAGAGGCAGACAGGACAAATAATTTTCACTGCTAACCAATTTCTCCGAAGTAATCATAGGAGATCTAGATATGACAGAGGAAAAAGTGAAACTTTTAGTAGCCATATTTACTTATCTGGAGAACGAAATATGTTTGGATCAAAGAGAACCCTAATATGGCTTTAGATCACGGTTGAAAGAAGAAAAACCGAGGATCCGCGGCTGTGAGAGACCAAATAGTAAAGAAAAGCAAATGTGGCACTACTGGAAGGGTAGAAGAACACTTCCTAAGATACGTGCAGGGCTCGGGGTGGAGAGGAAGTCACCGGAGGTTGCCGGAAAGGCTGTTTAGAGGGCCAACGGAGACAAAAAACTCCAAAAAAGGCACTTTCAGGGCTCGGATGGCACAAACACAGATGGAGAGTGGCTAGACAGCGTTAGGCGAGGCTGGAGGTGGAAGCGCATGGCCGGAAAGTGCTCCACGTGCCCTCACGCGCCGGCGTGTGAGATTCAGGCTGTCGAAGAAGAAACGCGCGTGGCCGGCGTGTGGCTGAGAGTCTCCCTCCGGTGCTTTGAGAAAACTTGAAGATCTCCTCCTTGCGCACCTGATGGTATGGTCGGTGCCGGAAAAGGACTTCGCCGGAAAAGTCGTCGGCGGTGAAGGTTTTTTGATGGCGATACGATTGATCGGAAAACTTTAGGAGATGAGAAGGGTGACCGGAATGAAACACGGTCATTGGAAGATTTCCCAGAATGGATTCACGGATAAACCAGAAGTAATTAGGGTTTTTTTTTCTTCCTAGGCTCTGATACCATGTGAAAAGAGAGAAAAGGGAGAATCCCTAATTTTTTGTATTGAAAAACTATAAATAATACACATTGGACTTGGGTATATATATACATGTTAGTGGAACCCACAATACAATAAGGAAAGAAAAGGAAAAGGAAAAGTAAATAACCTAAATAACTGTACACTATCTAACAATGCTGAACAATTGATATTACACTGGGATGTATACACAACTATTAGTATATTCTAGGAAATTTCATTTGCAGTTTAGACATAATTCTAGGGTCAATGACAGCCTATGTCAGTATAACTAAGGGCAGAATACATACAAGGAAAGATACAATACTGGTACAAAGTCGTAGGAAATTAATATGGCAGAATTTCAACACTTTTATTGGAGTAAAATTCCAAATTCATGCTTTATGAAAAAGAATACCCTTGTTTGGAAGGTTAGGAAAATAACTGATTTCTGTTCCACCCGTAAGTCCTTCATTTTGGTTCAGAATTATGGGACACCATGAATAAGCCAAACCTCCAAATCAACAAGGATAGAATAAACTAAAGTACAAGGGTCTACACAAATAAACATACCCAAAAAACACTCAATAGACAACCCCAATCCATACAACCCAACTGCACTACATTCAAGGGGGAGAGACCTCAACAAAGGCCTCTAAAGTATAGGCTTCTTGCATGACCAAGCTGTCTGCTACCTGATTTGTTAACCTAGACATCTGACCAAAGAAGCATTCTCAATCTTTTTAAAGATTGATAATCTTGTGAGGGGTCTAAGAATCCATCTTGAGAACCCTCTCTTTACATGAGGCTTCTTGCATGACCAAGCTGTCTGCTACCTGATTTGTTAACCTAGACATCTGACCAAAGAAGCATTCTCAATCTTTTTAAAGATTGATAATCTTGTGAGGGGTCCAAGAATTCATCTTGTGAACCCTCTCTTTACATGAGTCTGGGATAATCATGGTGGATTTACTCTCCACCTAAAGTTATTAACATGCAATGAGAGCACTTCAATAAAAAACCTTGTAATAAAGCATGTCTCTGCCTTATTGGCCAAATTGCAACCAGTAGTTTGCAAAATGACTCTTACCACCCAGTCTCTATGATCATTACAGGACTCCACACTTACATTGGTCCCCAACTTTGAGGCAATCAGAAAGGGGAAATGCCCACCTAATGCTAATTCTTGCATGCTTCCTATGGCCATTACTTACTCCTTTCTAGACCAACATAATCATTTAGGTGGGAGCACTTAAAAACTTCTCGTGATGAACCTCCAGAGAGAGGTCAGATAATGAGTGGAATCCTGCAAGACAGCCAAGTCCTCCACAGATCTTCAAAGATCCTGAAATTCCTCCTTATATTCTAAATCATGGAACAAATGGCAAGCATAGGCTCCTGTGACAGCACTTGCACCCTGGGTTTCCTCCCAAAGCTTTGGAATGCTATAACCATCTTATCTCTGGTTTTTCATGCAGTAGCCCAAGTGATGTCTGCCAACCTTAAAAAACTCTTGTCACAAATCGAAAGCCAATGGTCAGTGTGGAAGGAGGTGGCTGCCTCCTTACTTACAACAAGACTAAACCCTATTTCCAAAATGGAGCTTTCGCTGCCCCATTTTACTAAAGGATATTCAAAGCCTTCATGGCACAACACTGACTCCTCACAATGCCCGGAATGCTATAAGTATCATATGTCCAATGTTTCATGGAGTAAGTCAAGTGTTATCTGCCAATTCAAACAACCTCTGCCCACCCAAAGCCACCTGACTATCTAGAAAGAGGTGATTAGCTGTCTCCTTATTGTCTCAACATGCCAAAACCCTATTTCAAAAAGGAAGCATTTCTTGTTTCCTTCTACTAAGTATATTGAAAGCCCTCCTTCACCTATTCCCTGGGGAAGTGTCCTATTATTTTGCACTATCTTTCTTCCAAATCAATTGGGACAGGACATAGAGAAAGGAATAAGTTTGAAGATTCTTTTCAATGTATCATTACCATCCTTTGATAGGAGATTACTTCTTTGGGTAGCATGGTTCATTTTAACCCCCTCTTTCTCTCTTTCTCTCTCTCTCTCTCTCTCTATATATATATATATAGCCCAGTTGGTCAAGGCGAACACTATGACGTGTGATCCCAGTAAGTGGCACATGGTCCTGGGTTCGAATCCTTTTACTAATGATATCCTAAATTTACCCGGTGCTGCTTGTTGCAGGGTGGTCAGAGGTTTGGGTCTCCATGGAGAGTCCTAAGGGCTTGTCCATAGAAGGCTCCTTGGTTATTGGGAAGTGTGATCCCAGTAAGTGACACATGATCCTAGGTTCCAATCCTGCTACTGATGATATCTTGAATTTACCCAGTGCTGGTTGTTGCAGGGTGGTAAGAGGTTTGGGTCTCCATGGAGAGTCTTAAGGGCTTGTCCTTAGAAGGTTCCTTGGTTATCAAAATATATATATATATATATAGTCTTTACTTCCATGCCTGTCTGGACTTACACTGAATCCAGTTATGGGAAAATTTCCCACTCAGAGTGGTTAACTTTAGGCCTAGAGACCAGCTTAAAACATCTCAATATTCCCCTCACATAGAGTGGCTGAGCATGCTAAGCATGAAATGTTAAAATATGAAATAAAATTGAAGGTATGAGGTAGTAGGATTGGCGTTACGAGCTGAACAAAACTCAAAAAAGTTACCTATCTTTACAAGCTGACATACCAACACATTTTCCATCCATAAATTGGTAAGTGTGTTATTTTTTTGGGGTTATTGATGCTTGTCATTTCAAATATCCTTCCTTTTATGACAAGCTCAATGCTTGCTTCAATTTCCTAGTTCATAGTGCACATAAAGTGTTTTCTTGTTTGTGCTTCTTGGCATCTATCTAACATCGGTTGTGTGGTAGTTCAACACATTATTGTATGTCAAACATATTGTCACGCTGTCTGATTGATTTGCGTGCACCTTGAAATGAAAATTCAATGGTTTTGTATCCCCAATTAAAACGAATCAATAGTGGCTTCTGGTTGCTTTTGTGCCTTTCATCTCATTTTGATTGGTTTCTCTAGATCTATATCTCTATATGGAGGTATTTCATAAAAATTGAATGAATTGGCATTTAATAACCTTAATTATGAGTTTTTGTCTTTTTTCTTTGGTGCGCACATGTATACTTATTGTGTACTTGGTGTAGCCTTTTTTTGCTTTTTAATTTATCTTTTGCTCTTTTGCCTATCAAACCAAAAAAAAAAAAAACCCCTTAATTATGAGTTGTCAAAGTGAAAGTTATGAAAATAAAATTCAATAATTTAAATATGAAAACTCCTATAAAAAAATTTTAAAATATGAAATTGAAAAAGAAAAAAAGTTCATTATGCCAGAAACTAAAAATAGAGAAACTGAATGAAAGTTCTTCAGAACTCTACAAGAAGAGCAAAGAGAAGTGCTATCTTTAAAGGAAACCTGGATTTACAATAAAGGCACTATTTTCTTGATGTGGTTTTATAGCTTGGCATTCATAAAATATTTGAAATTATGATTATAAAGCTGATCCAATGGATAATTTATTTATCGATATGGTTAATTTTTTTGCAATATGGAAGTATAAACTTGCTCGATAAATCCGAGCCTTTGCTTGGTTGGTTGCTATAAATAGGTTAATATTAAAACTTGCTTCAACATATAAGGCCAAAGATTGAGATTATGATTATAAAGCTAATCTAATGGATAATTTATTTATCGGTATAATGAGTTTTTTTGCAATATGGGAGTATAAACTTCCTCGATTAATCTGAGCCTTTGCTTGGTTGGTTGCTATTAGCAGGTTAATATTAAAATTTGCTTCAACATATAAGGCCAAAGAAGGATATTTGCTCTCTTTGCTATATTTTTTATATGAGGACTGCTGTTGCTGATCATTTCTTTGGTGATTGTTCTCACTGTTGGACTCTTGGAGATTTGCTTGGGTGGCTACAATAGGTATTGCAGATATGTTGGTTATCATTTTTTTTTTTGGTGGTTTTTGGAGGAGACTTAAGGGGATAGCACTGTGGAAAGGAGCCTTTCTAGGTTATTTGGCTAGAGAGAAACACCAAAATCTTTGATTCAGGGAGGAGATAGGCGATTGGTTTATGATGTAGAGTATATGCTGCATTATGACTCTTTGATGCTTGTAACCAAGGAGTTGACTGGCATAACTTCTGGCGCCATTTTTGTTACATTGCGATCTCTTTTCAATTATTTGGTGAATCTGTTGAATGTTAGATTGAGTGGATTCCCCTGCCAGGAGATTCTTTGAAGCACTTTGGTATATGTTCCCTATCATAACCAAGATCAGATGGTGATGGCTTTTTTAAAGATGGTGGAAGAACGATTATAAGGGCTGTCCTGTAAGCTAGCTGTTGTAGTATTTGGTCATTGACACACCTAGCAATATAGATGGTCTTAGAAAATTGCTTTGGGAGTTTTTTTGCTTTGTTGGAAAGGGATATGTCAATAGTCTTTCCTGGAGGACATAGAGTAAGAGGGCCTTGAAGATATGATAGGCTTTCTCCTTAAGGTCTAGAGCACAAACTTGAAAGCTGATAGATTTACTTAGAGAGGAGCTTCATCCGTCCTTTGCTTTGTTTAGGACCATCTTCCCCCTGATATGGAGTATATGCTGGATGGGGTTTTTGTGCTGTTTTTTAATTTTTATATTTGGCCTCTTTTATTTTTTTCCTTCTCATCTTTTTGTGTACTCTATCTAGTGGAAGGACCTCATATTCTTCCTTGTATGTAACATTCCTTTTTCTATAGTACTGTATTCTTTCTTATCAATACAATTTATCAGTTGTGAATACATAAAATATTGGAATTTCATGATTTCATCTTATCTTATCTTGCCTGCAGTGCAGGAGGAATGGCGTTGTCAACTTTAGTACCTGCAACTGTCAGCTCCATATCTTCACTGGCAAAAAGTGCAATATCTAGTTTAAAGATATGGTCTTTGCATGGGCTTCTTTTGACCATTGAAGCTGCTGGTTTGTCCTATGTATCTCATGTTCAGGTATTCAAATTCTTGGACAATATAGTGCCTGAAGTGAAGGGATAGTAGTGATGTCATTTATTTACCTTTTATCCTTGATAAGTGCCTAAATGTTTTAAGAAATAATACCTTCATTAGTCCCATCACTAGTGCATTGTTGTGGACAATTGGGGTGGAGGGGGTATTGCCTTTTTTTGAAGTGTTTTGTATTTGGTTACATGCATTCACATTTAGATGGGTGCTTGGTTAAACTGGGATATTTAGATCTTTTACCTGGAAGTGTGGACAAGGATTTTCTTGTTTTAAGAATTAGAAGTTTCAAGGTACTCTTGACTTGTGAAAGGACATTCAAATCAGGGACAAAAGAAAGAGAATTGGAAATTTACATGGTTCCTTCAATCATAGCATGTCAAACCCATGTAAGACTTCTATGAAGCCATGTCAGATCCAGCAGAAATGGTTATTTGGTCAGGAATAAATTAAAATATATGGTGCTATCCAACATTTTATTCTCATTTGAATGTAGTGCATGATGAATGCCCAACAAAGTTTTTTTATTTTTTCTTTTTTTGTGTCAAAAAATTTTGTGATGCTAATATTGACTTGGGACTGTTGAACATGAAGTTTCTTGGTCGATTGTGGTTATTGATTCTGATATTTGTGCCATTATGCTGCAGATACTGGTATAAGAAATTTGTTAAATTCTCAATATTAATTCATTTATAAGATTACTCTTGGGGGTTCTTTTATTCATTTGTGGAAAACCTATTTCAATTGTTTGGTAGGTTTTCTTTATTATCATAGCCGTTCAAAAGAGCATCATACACAATTGCATCATTCAGATCTTGTGCCTTGAGAGTTTAAATGGTGTATGCACATCGATTTATCAGTGATCTGTGGTTGTTCCATTTCTCTTAATTTGTAGGCA
Organism: Vitis riparia; assembly: GCF_004353265.1. Classification (NCBI taxonomy): domain Eukaryota; kingdom Viridiplantae; phylum Streptophyta; class Magnoliopsida; order Vitales; family Vitaceae; genus Vitis; species Vitis riparia. The sequence continues at coordinate 9,163,512 of NC_048444.1, forward strand.
ACACTTGGCCTTGCTATGGACATTCTTTTGTCTGAGGAGAATGTGTGGATTGATCTTCAGCAGGGTGTGGGCCGCCTTATAAATGCTATTGTTGCTGTTCTTGGTCCTGAACTTGCACCAGGCAGTATTTTCTTTTCACGCTGCAAGGTTTCTTCATTTACAATTTTTTATACCTTTGGAATTCTTTAAATCAGACGCATTACATTTGCAAAAGCATGATAAACATCTTAGTGTTTTCTGTGCTGAGATTTACTGATTAAACCTTGAACTATTGCAATGATTTAAATTATATTTGTCCTTTAGTTTTTGTAGTTTCATTTATTTTTTCTTTAGATTTGTGTGTGGGATAGTTCATGATATTGGATTCATTTTAATCATTTACTTTATATCCAGTCTGTGATCGCAGAGATAAGCTCCTGGCAAGAAACATCGACTCTTCTTGAGTATGTCAGCCAATCATTTTTACTTTTCTTATTTTCTCTGCAAGCATTGGTACAAAACCTCTAGTTTTCTCTTTTTCACTTATTTTTAGTTTGCTTTGGATGTGACTTGTCTCTTTTCTATCAATCGGCAGGAGTGTTCGCTTTACCCAGCAACTTGTTCTTTTTGCTCCACAAGCTGTTTCTGTTCACTCCCATGTGCAAACTCTTCTCCCGACGCTGTCCTCAAGACAGGTTCTGTTTCTGTAATCATGATATAGTTTTTTGCAAATGTAATATTTAATTGGTGCCTTTTTTCGGGTTTTGTTTTGTAAAAAGTAGTTTCTTTTGAAACAGCCAACTCTAAGGCATCGGGCTGTCTCCACTATACGGCACCTAATAGAAAAGGACCCAGTGAGTATCTAGAAGCTCTTTGCAATACATTGGAATTATCAAACCTACACTTTGGTTTATGTATGTGTGCACGTGCCCATTTATGCACATCTTTTTGTGTAAATTTTCAATTCTATACTTAGTTGTTTTAGAGGTGGTGAAAGGTTCTTTTTTGTTGCCAGTTAAGCTCTTTTCATTAAATGAAGGGGAATTTTGGTTATCTTCAGTTTATGACCCAATTAACCCCTTTTTCTTTTTTTTTCTTTTGAACAAATGAATTCTTTGAAGAGTTAACAAACCTATTGCTTCTCACTTGCCCTAGGTGTTGTATTGGGTTTGGTGTGAGTTAAATCTTTTCTGATTGTGAAGTTGGGTTTTTTTGGTTATCTTTGGTTTATGGTCCAATTCGCCTTATTTTGAGAAAGGATTTTTGTGAAAAGTTAATGTATCTTTTTGGTCTCACCTTCCCTATGTGGTGTATTGGGTGAATCTTTAGTGTCATCCGTATTATCTCTTAAAAGTCAGGGGTAGAAGGACTGAATTAGTTCCTTATTTCTGAAGTGAGTGTTATTTAGTTGGATCCTCCTTTTTCATAGGAATTCATTCATTCAGATAAGCAAAAGGTTCTCAGTCCTGATGGTATTAGCCTTGGGTTTTCTCAGAGGACTGTTGGAACACAATTAACAAAGATTTTGCAAGTGTCTTCTTCAGAAGTTTATAACAGCGATAGTTAACAAGAAGAACAATGATTGCCTTCATTTGCTTTTGCGCCTAAGAGGAGTCAAACTATTAGAATTTCAATTTTTAGGTCATCCATCAGTTTGGTGACGATTCCTCATCAGATCATAGGGATTGTATTTTGGGGATTGCTGCATGAGACCATTCATTGGTTAAGGGTAGACATATTTAGGATCCACTATGGTGGCGGATAAGGTGGTGGATGACAAAAGACTTAGGAGATGTGTATTATTATGTAGATTGTGGGTTTCTTTATCATGCTTTATGAAGGAAGCATTTCAGTCTGAGATGGAGGTCATGAAGTAGTGGGTGCTCACTGTTAGTTCTTTTCACTGTTTTAGTAAATGGTAGTTTCAAGGAGTAGGTTAAAGCAATTACATTTTGAAAGGTTCTTTGGAGGGCTGAAGTGGAACTATGGTGTCCCAGCTTCAGTATGCAGATGATACCATATTATCATTTGAAGCTAATTTGGAGGATTTATGAAATCTTTAAACTCTTTTTTGGTGTTTGGGTGTGTATCAAGTTTTATAACAAATTTAGACGAGAGTGCAATGCTAGGAATAATTTTTTTTCAAGCCCAAATTATTGGTTTGGCTACTCTGTTAGAATGTCAAGCCTCTGATTGATCCCTAGTTACTTAGGCCTTCCCTTTAGTGAATGGGAAGATCAGAGCTGCATTTTTTCTAGGGCCAGTGTTGGATAGGATTACTGGAAGATTAGATGGCTAGAAGAAAGTCTACTTATTCCTAGGGGAGGAATTACTCTCATGTAGTCTCTGATTTTCACCTTCACTTCCTTTTAATGTTCAAGGTCTAGTTAAGTGGCCTCCAAGATTGAGAGAATATAGTATGATTTTCCTTGGTTGCAAGTTGGGAAATAGAAGAAAAACTACCTCATTAAAATTACGACCTAGTGTGTAGGGTTAAAATGGAGGTTTGGGCTAGGTAGGATTATTATTATTATTTTTATTTTTTTTATATTATTTTTTTGGGGGGATGGAGCTCCCTTCAGTAGGCGGCTATGAAGTTTCCTAAGGAATATGACACTTTATGGCATAAGGACATCTTGAGTATCTATGCATTACAATTTGATGGTTGAGACACCAACATCTTGCTGTTTGAAGGCTATTTTTAGGTTTTGATCTTTCCTATTTACTCAATTTTTTTAGTTGGTGATGTTATAAAATATTGTTTTTGGTAAGATATCTGGAGGATTGAACCCTTTGTACTCCTGTTGAGAGAGAGAGAAAGAAGAAAGACCTTAATTCTCATTAATGTAATGATTGACTTACAATTGAGATATATATATATATATATACAAGGCTAGGAGTCCTAACTACCATACATGTGACCTATATTAACAAGGAAAGGTTATACACTATAAATACATTATATTCAACACTTCATCCAAGGACGGAACTGATGAACTACCAAGAATCTGATCGCGGACAGGCTCAAGATCCGGACGGAGGCCAATAAGAGTAAGAACCATGAAGAACTTGTCAAGCTGTGTTTGTTGAGCCCCAACATCAGGAGTAAGAGGCATCACAGTCAAGAACTCCTCCTTAAGAGAGGCAATCTGCCCAATATAAGTAGATAGATCCAAGTCCTGTTGGCTGAGATGGACAATAGCAGAAGCCACCTTATAAAGACGCTGGATATCATTCGTATATAATCCTTTAGCCTGAGTCCAAAATTTAAAACAAGTTTTGTAGGCCCGAAGATGAAGAAGAATCTTGGGATCAACCGATTGCCATAATACACTACATAACTGTGCATCTATCTTCCTCCACTGTACGCGGTCAACCTCAGGGATATCTGCCTCTTGTGTAATCAAGTGATCCTCATATCCTTGACCCATAAACCAAAGTTCAATAGAGGCAGACCAGGAAAGATAATTGTCACTGCCAACCAATTTCTCCGAAGTAATCATAGGAGATCCAGATATAACAGAGAAAAAAATGGAATTTTTAGTAGTCATATCTACTTATCTGGAGAATGATGTATATTTGGATCGAAGAGAGCTCTAATACGGCTGCAGATCGCTGCGTGGCACCACTGGAAAGGGAGACGGCTTCAGATCATGGCGTGGCACCACCGGAAAGGTAGAAGAACACTTCCTTAGGCACGTGCTGGGATTAGGATGGAGAAAAAATAGCCGAAGCTCGTCGGAAAAACTGTTTGGAGGGTCGGCGGAGGCAAAAACCCCAAAAGAGGTACGTGCAGGGCTCGGATGGCAGAACCAGGGATGAAGGAAGGCTAGTCGGCGTCAGGCGAGGCTGGAGGAGGAGGCGCGTGGCCGAGAAATCCCTCACGCACCGGCGCGTGAGATGCAGTCGTCGGACGGAAAATTGCGCGTGGTCGGCGCGTGGATGATCTTTTGGTTCCGGTGCCTTCACAAAAGTTGGAGATCTCCTCCAGGCGCTCCTTCTGGTATGTTCGGTGTCGGAAAAAAGACGTCGTCGGAAAGTTCGCCGGAAAAGTTGCTGGCGGTGAGTGTTTTCTGATGACGATCCGACTGACCGGAAAGTATTGGGAGATGGGGAAGGTGACCGGAATGAAACACGGTCACCGGAAGGTTTCCCGGAGTTGATGACACGGGAAACTGGAAAGAATTAGGTTTTCTCCCTTGGCTCTGATACCATGTTGAGAGAGAGAGAAAGAAGAAAGACCTTAATTCTCATTCATGTAATATCTACTTACAATTGAGAAATATATATATATATACAAGGCTAGGAGTCCTAACTACCATACATGTGACCTATATTAACAAGGAAAGATTATACACTATAAATACATTATATTCAACACAGTGTATTGTAGCTTCACTTTTGATTGCTATTTGTCAGATTCAGAAATCAAGATGGTTGAACTTCTCTTCATTTTCAGGAGTAAAGATTTGACCTTTGACTTCCTCTTGTTTTCATTCTTCTCAGCTGTCTTTAAAGTAGTGAACTCAATTCTTTTATTTCTCTCTATCTTCATTTGAAACTCTAATGTCCCAACTTGTGTAAGGGTCTTTGCATGGTTTGCTGCAAATAAGATGGCCAATGCTGATGATATGCTACATGGGAGGAGATCTTTTGAGTTAGGATCAGTTTGTTATGTGCTTGGGATGTTGTGAATTAATGGAGTAACGTTTGTTTGTTGCCTTATTGTTTGGGGATGTGGCGTAGATTGTTTGAACTTGATAGGATTGACTAAGTCCTCCAAAAGTGTGACTGATCTCATTTAGGGGCTTGGGGGGACTCCCTAGAGTTAGAGTGCTTGGGGTATGACCAGCCTCACTCAGTTTGAATAATGTGGAGGCAGAGAATGCTATAGTTTACTCATGAAAGTCGGTAGAAGCTATTGGGGATTTGGTTTATTTCTTGTCCTGTGTTGATTTCTATCTCTAGAGCTTTTACATGTACTTTGTTGGGTTGTATCTTGCTAGATTGAACCTCTTTTGTAAGTCTCACAGTTCTGTTGAGGAAAAGCAAATAGACTTGTTTTCGCCTCTGTCAGTTTATTAAAGTTAGCTTTTGATGGGTCTTTTTTTTTCCTGTTTTGTTTGTTTGAATAATCTAAAGCAATTATGGATTGAGAAATTATTAGAGATCATTAGAATACCGTGTTGGCTGCTTATTCCAAACTCATGTAAGGAGGTTTGACCATTGAGCTAGAGATTTCTAGCATTGATATAATGTTTATAGTAGCCAAGGCTTTGGGTTTCTTCAATATTTGTGTGGGTGTCTAAAATGGAAAGAGATCTGCTAACACTATGATGTATGGATGGGGGAAAATATGGATGTTGCTAGTGCTAGATTGATCTTTCTCTTAGATTTTCCATGTGGCGAATTTTGTTGTAGCTCTATTTACCAAGTGAGGATTTAGTTAGTTGCTGTCCTTTGCAGGAGGTTTTTTACTCCACCCCATTGTACATTTATTGTCAAACACTAAAGCTGTATGGCTTGTTCTGTTTTCACTTTGAATCTCGTCATAATCTTCTTTATTTTGGTCACTTCTTATTAGTTTTGGATGGATTTTTCATTGTATTTTGTGCTTCAATTCATTTCAATGAATTTGTTGGTTCTAATGAAGATCAATTCTTGGGAGTGCAATAGCAAGAAGTAATAGCATACAATTTAGGCATTCTTGGGAGCCTTTTTTTGTTTGACAACTAACTTTTGAGCCATCCATTTTATTACTTAACTTCTACACTTTCATGTCTCTTATCACTTATTCTAAGTTTCTAACCTACCTGGTTTTAAGATCTAGTGCTGACAATATTCTTCACAGGTTTCCGTTATTGATGAACAAATAGAAGATAACTTGTTTCATATGCTGGATGAAGAAACTGATTCTGAGTATGTGAGAATACACTATTTTTCATGTTTTCTGGGTTTGTGTCAAGTTAATAGGTTGGTTTATTGTGAATGGTGGATCTGAGCATCACTGACATGTATTATCTTCCTTTTCCCTTTTCTTTGCTGGCATAATGTGTATTAAGCTAACTAACTTACGGTCATTGTGTTGTTCACTTTCATTGTTGCATACTTGCAGTGAATGCTCTTATTTGTCCTTGTTGTTTTGACTGTATGTCAACCATTTATACTGTATGTTATACTTTTTATCAGCTAATTAGTTTCAGTAAGCAATCTTGTTCTTCACTCAAATCCACACTGATCACATCTTCTGTTAAATTATAGGATCTAAGATGATTCTTGCTAGAAAATGGGGTGAAATACCTGACTGTTGTTTTATGCTATACACACGTACTTGTTAAAATTAATTCTCATTTCTAAAACATCCTGCATGTTTTGTGAAGCTGGAAGGTAGTCTTGTAGGTAGCTTTAGCTTGCAATTTCCCTGGGTAAATTGACTTGATTTTAGTTGCAGCCTAAGGAGAAACAAAATCGAAGAATAGGCAGATATGGGAAAAGCCACTAGTATTGTCAACAAAGAAAAACAAAATATGCTGGAGACATGATATATTTGGACCAGAAAAAACTCTATTTGAAGGGGAAAAAAAGCAAAATATATTATTTCTGAGATGGGATTTTTTGATAGAAATGTCAAATCTTCCAAATATTATTTTCTAGAATGTCTTGGACATATTATTGTTATCTTTGCTGTTTTATTTTATTGTTGTGCCCATTATATTTATCATAAGCATTGCTGCTGCTTAACCATGTAGGCATGCTCATGTGAAAGGAATCGGTCTGTTTTTGTCTTCAATCTTGATGCAACTTTCAAATGAAAATTATTGGATAGTTTATATCTAACCTTTGAACTGCCTCATCAAGCATTCCCATGCTTATGAAAGTATACATGTTAAGGTCACGTTTGGAACACTGTAATGGAGAATGGTTATGGGAAACCGATTCTATTCCCATTCATCAATGTGTTTGGATTTGTTTTCAGAATGGGAACGGGAATAAAAAATTTATTAGTATGGAAGCCAAATCCCACTCTCACTTGGATTTTGATGCCTCTAGTCTACATGATATTGTGATTCACCTCTATTATCATCCTATTGTCATTCCTATTTCCTCATACCAAAAGCATCCTAATTGTATTTGAGGTTCCTATTTCTCAAGCATTTCATAACCCTGGCCGATCGGCTTTTCTGCTACTATGCAGTGCTACATTATAGTTGATTAATTTTCATTTAGACAGTAAAATCACATTTTGCTGGTTTTTCTTAAGTAGCTAGTATCCATCTTTTACCTTTCATGTCCGAGGAAAAAAGCATTATGGATAGTGGATTATATACAACTAAATTTTGTTGAGGATATCTGTGGTAGCCTGGTAGGGAGATTTCCTTGAAAGAGTGCATTGGGTGGTCAAATCAAATTGAGTTTCTTAGATTTTAATCTCATAATGCCTTAGGGATACAAATGTGGTAGATATATTTTGCAACAACAGAAGAGACATGATTTGCCCTTGAGGTATGGCTCAAGTGGCAAAGAGTTGGGATGGGGATGAGGAAGCTTCAGGTTCAATTCTATGTAACCAAGGAAACATTGCTCATATAAGAAATGTGAGTATGATATGCATGGTAGGCCCGTAGTCTAACTCTTTAAGCTTTTAGGAAAGTTGGTAGCTTAACGTAGTATCACAACTCTAGATAATAGGAGGTCTCCCCTTATCTCTACATCTCCGTTTGTTTTGTTATTAACCTATTTATATCAACCATAGAAGAGGAACCATAAACACATTATTTCCACATGAGCTGATAAAATAGTCCTCAAATTCCTTGAGCATCAAATTTTCAACCTCTTGTGCACATGCATGTGCATATGCATCCAATTGTTCCCAGTCATTCAAATATCAGATTTGGCAATACCTTTTTTCCAAATCATATCTTTTACATCAATCTGGCTGTAAGTATAACAATGAAACTAATGACCTAGTTGTCAAAATTCCTCAGGTTGACAATTGAAGGGGTCTCTTCAAATTTTAGTGGATGGGGAAAGAGTAAAGGAGATGTTGATAGAGATATGATTGCATTATAAGGCAAATCATTGATAAAGCTGACTCTATGCAAAGTGTTGGTGAAGAGGATTTCTTAGTTAAGAGGGGCTAGCATATCCATTAGTTCTAGGGGTTTTCCCCATCCACCTTGATGCATTAGTTGTTTTGTTTGGTTAGGTTGGCATGCATGTTTTGTTTACTTTTGTTTCTTCTGGATTCTCTTATTTGGTTCAATAAAGTTTTCTTGCTTTTCAGAAAGAAATATCCTTTAAGTCTATTCTTTCCATTTCTCTTAAAAATATATTTTGATAACATATTTTATTAAAGATTATTATGTTATGTTAACATAATCTATATAACAAACCTTGAAGCCAAAGATATTCAAATGTCTTAACTTCTTAAGACTACCAAATATTCAGATAGAAAATGGTGCTCACCTTAAAATCTCTTTAGTGAGAAAAGGCAGCATGATGAAGGATTTAATAGAAGAAGATATGGTCTTAGGTCAAGTATGCATGTGCCATTGCAGCTGCTTGTATTGAATTTGGATTAATTGGGAGTTGGATGAATAAATAGCCCGAAAAATGCCCCTTGAGGTCTTGTCAACTGGCAAGGATTTGGAGTGGGGATGTGGGAGGTTCTAGGTTGAGTCTCAACACAAACAAGAAAATAAATATTGCCTATTATAAATACATAAATAAATATCTGGAAAATATTGCTTTATTTCATTTTTTTTCTTTTATTTATGTTGATGTTTATTTATTTTTTGGTTTGAAACTTCCAAAAGCCACATTTTTTTCATCCATTTCAGTAAGACAAAATTAGTTTATGGCCTAGTCAATATCTCATTCATTTCTCTGTCATTTTTCCTTTCCATCCCTTCCTGGACTTTGGTGATCGAGTTTTATTTGTCTTATTATAGCACATCTATCAGTCCCATCAATGCATCCACTGTCTTAAATCTTAATGGCATTCTTTTTTTTTTGTTTTTTTGTTTTTTTTTTGCACACTGACAGGCATTGCTTTTGTTGTATTAGTAATACACTTTCATCAACATAATATTACATTTCTTTTCCTCAATATTTCAAGAAAATTGCTAATCTTCAGTTATAGTTTTGATGCATCTAAAATTGTGTTTGCATGTGTGATACAAGTAGCAGTCACTAGTGACTAGGCTATTAGAATATATAGATGGTATTGTATAATGCTCTGCTCAATTTGTGAATTCCTTTGATTCTTGTAGGATTGGGAATTTGGTGCGTAACACAATTATGCGATTGCTTTATGCATCATGTCCTTTGCGACCATCCCATTGGATATCAATATGTCGTAACATGGTAAAGCTCCTTTTCTCTTCCCAAATGTAGTGTTTCTCTTCTACCTACCCGACACAGCTTTGAAAAACATCATGCAAAGTCATATGAAATGATGTACTTACTAACAAAATGATGGTAGAGATCTTTGGTTTTTATCATAGCTTGAAAATTTTAAAAATCATTTTTGCCTCTGATATTTCCTTCAAAGAAATCCAACCAACTCTAGTGTGGTCATCTGTGAAAGAAATAAACCGCCTAGTTTCGATAAAGGCCATCACATGTGAGGGTCCTCAAATATCACTATTTAGCAATGTGAAAGGTCTAGATTTTATGTAAGATTATGCAGGAAAGTAGACACAGTGATGTTTAGATAATTGACATACCTCACCACAGAACAACAAGGGATTTTCGTTTTTAAAGAGATGAAAACAATTGTTTTAAATATGAAAAGCTAGGATGGCCTAACCTACAGTGCCAAACATGATTTGATGTTCAGTGGAAGAAGAAAAAACACTATTACTTGCATCTTGAGCTTGTCTACTCTTGAAAGGATCCCCAACAAGGTTAGAGAGTCCATCAATCTCCTTAGTATTGTCAATCTTCCTCCAAGCATAGGTCCTGAATTAAAAATAAGATGGGAAAACTTTAGTAAGACAATTCATGTCCCTTGTTAGTTCACTAATAGAAAGAAGATTGCATGAAAGATTAAGGACATGAAGGACAAAATCTAAAGTCAGAGTTCTTGAACTAGGGACTGAACCTTTCCCTACAATGGATGAAAAAGACTCATCCACAATTTTGATTTTCTCGTTACTTGGACAAGGAGAATATATAGAAAACAAATATGAGAAACTCGTCATATGATCGAAAGCACCAGAATCTGTGATCCATGGTGTAAAGTTTCTAGAATAAACACTTAAAGCACTAAGAAAATTACCTGTTTGTGCTAAAGAACAGGATGGTAAGGAGTCATGAGAAGATAGGGATTGATCAAATAACCTATACAGGTGTTCTAATTGCACTTTGCTGAATGGCGATGCTTCAGTTTTGGTTGTTAGACGCTCGGTCGCAACTTGCATGCCTTGGCCATTTCTCTTGTTAAATCTGCCATTGGTTTTCCAATTTTATGGCTTTCCATGCAGCTACCAACAGGTGTCTTTTTGGTGTGCCATGGTTTGTTACAATGATCAAACCAAATCTTCCCTTTGCCCTCCGTCTTCTTTGGGTTCCTTTAACCAGCAGCATTGGCAGCTTCGGTGGCAGCAGAAGCAAGTGTTGAGTTCTTTGTGATGGTGGTTGAAGAAGAGCCTTCTATCATGTCTCATATGCAGCTTTCTTCCCTTCAAACCTTAGCAAACACATCTTGGATAGAGGTAAAGGGGTCTTTACCAAGTATTTGTCCATGGACTTCATCTAATTCTTTATATAGCCTAGCAAGCAACTCGAACACTCATTCCTTCTCTTTCATCTTCTTAAAATAGGCACTATCTGTATCACATGGCCATTCAATCCATATAACAGGTCCAATTCTTGCCAAAGACCTTTTCGGATGTTATAATATTTAGTCACATGTTAATCTCCTTGATTTGTCTCATAGATCTTTGAGTTCAACTCAATGGTTTGAGCTAAATTCCCAAAATCAGAGTAAGTCTCCATAACTGCTTCCTAGTGCTCTTTTGTTGTTGGCAAAAACATGTAAGTCTAACCTATGTTCAGCTCCATAGAATTCACTAACCAGGACAAGATGATGGAGTCTTCTGAGTCCCATCTTTGAAAGCTTGGATCATCATCTTTTGGGGCCTTTGTTGCACTGGTCAAATATTCTAATTGCCCTTCCCATGAATAAACAATTTAATAGGCTGAGACCATCTCAGAAAATTTAGTCCATGTAGTTTATGAGCGGTGATGTGCAGTGAAGGATTGTTATCGGTGTCATGAGGTGAGGCTTGTAATGGAGGCATTGATACCTGCTGTGAATAATCTCTAGAATTCTCCTCCTTGTTGACTCCTAACGTCGAATCTCCCTACCAACAGCCTAATCAGTTCTAGAAAAAATGTGTAGTAATTGAGACCAGAAATAGATGTATCAATTCCAGTAGGAACGTAGCTATGATACCATGAAAGTTTAGAGAAAAAAAATTATTCCTCCTCTTATTGAAGTTTAAGATTACAACATATATATAGGACTACTTGAGTACATGAAAAGGAAATGAATAAAAAAATACAGTTCTACAAATAATTACTACGCTGAAAAAGGAAAAAGAACAACTAAATTAGGAGATAATCCTAAATTTAAAAACATTGACCTAGCTAATTCTATCCCTTAATACTCCATTAAATCAGATCGTAACATCCCCTAATTTACAATACTAAATCAAATCACCCACATATTGACATTTTATAATTTTCCATAAAAAATAACATGGTTTTTCCTATGGAATTATTATATGATGGCTTGTAAATTAACTGATATTTTTGCACAAGCTAGAGGTAAATAATAGAAAATGCGTTTTTAGCCAACTCCAAATGGCTGAGCTATTTTGTTGAGTTCAGTGGATGGTTACATTATGTCCTTTTGGCAAAAATGTAAAGCTGGAACTCAATTTTTATGATTGAGAAATAAGGCCAGCTTGCTTTGCATATTGTAGACCATCTCATTAGATAGCATTGTACTTGTAGTACAAGTTTATTTGCAAATCCATAGTGCAGCTATGGTATGTTTTTGAGTCCTTTTGGAATATATTAGATCACTGCCTTCTGGTGTTCTGGTGTTTTATTGGCTAGTTTTCAAAACTTTTGGCCCCAATTAAAAGTGGTGGTTCCTCTTCCCAGTTCATATTAGTTGAGCCATGTGGAACTCTAGAAAGTCAGAAACCTGCAGGATTGAGATCTGATGTCAAGATTTAAACTAAAGAATTGGTTTTATTTTATTTGTCCTGCCTTTTGGCTAAATGCTGATCTTCTAGCTGACTGGGGGAGTCAGAGAGCTAAGTCAGGTCAGTTGCTTGTACATCTCATTTTGTGCTTGGTTGATCATTCCTAGTTATTTTTTGGATCTAAGGGACTCGACTATAGAACTGGCCATCTTGAAGGAAGGCTGTATGAATGTCCTAGTTATAGATGAGAGTATTAAAGAATTTGACCATGTTGGGATAATATAAGAGTTCAGGAATTCTTCCTTGAGGAAAACAAAATTTCTTTATTGTTGTATTCATGTTTGTGTTAATTGACAGAATACATGAAACTTTTATCCAGGTTCTTGCTACGTCAACAAGAAGAAATGCTGGGATGAGTAGCAATGTGGACCATGATCCTTCAAATGGTGTAGAAGGTGAAGCCACGCTGAATTTTGGAGATGATGATGAAAACATGGTTTCCAGCTCTAAAGGGATGGCAATAGATGCTTACACTGTTAGCCCGAATAGAGATACGCTTCTCAGATACCGAACAAGACTTTTTGCTGCTGAGTATGTTAATCTGCTTTTTCTGCAAAGCTTTTAAAATTTTTACAGTGCAATGCTCCTTTTTCCTATTTCAAGCAGAATGAAATGTGCATCTAAGTTGAGCTTTAGTTTGCTAATTCAAATTGTTATCAGTCAAAAATGTTATGTTCTTGGAACTTGAATGCTAAATTATCCAGCTTGATGGACTTCTCACCATTGCCATCATATTGAAGTATCTTGGTTCTCTTGCAAAATAAGAAATGCACTGAATGTTATAGGCAGCAGCACAATTTCAAGAACGCTCCCAGTCTGTCTATGATGCATGGTGTTAAAAGTTTGTTACAAGATCTGCCATTATTGTGAAATTAGCTAAGATCAACTGCTGTGTGCATAAATCAATATGTGCCTATAACAATCAAATGTAATGGTAGAGTGGATGTTCCATGTAGTCCTTTGCTTCACTTCATGTGCTTTGCAGCTGATTGTGTGCCTGGCTTTTACCCTAAGTACTTGTGCTCGATTAAGGATAGGGTTTCCCTTTTTAGAAATACAAATACTAATAATACTAATACTAATACTACTAATAATAAATAAATAAAATAATAATTGCTTTGAGTTATTGTGGCTTAACAAATATCCTGCTCCCTCCTGATATCTAACATAGCTTCATAGCTTCATCCCGTATGGCTCCCTCTCATGGGACATTCACTGGGAAAACCATTATTTAGATTTTCCACACTTATGATACCAAGTGCTCCCATTTCCTTAAAAAAACTTTCTCCTTTGCCAATCAGATTAAATGTACTTTTACCCCCCCCCCCCGGCACCCATTGCTGCAAGAAGATCTGGCTCTATCTTTCCAATCCTTTCCTCGTTAATGCCATAATTGTGAAGGATATAAAATATAATTCTAATCTTCAGAAAGTACTTTTGTTTAGCGTGTTGTACGCACCCAGAGCAAAATCCAATTAAGTGGACAACAGTTTCATCTGATGACTCGCTGCTTAATCCAATCTATTCATATCCTCCACTAGGCTTCTAAAATGGCCTCACTCCCATCTAGATTTACCTTTAACCTTGATATTGCCTCAAAGCACAATTATCTGCATTATCTCGGACGGTTTTGTTCTCTCCACAAAGTAAAATCAGGTCATTTTTAAACATTAAGTTTAATACACAACCTTGCTTCCATCTGCTTGAATGCCATACTCAAGCCTGTCTTCCAATGGCAACAAAACAATTTTACTTAACAACTAAAACACAATAATGAAAAAAGGAATTAGAAATGTCACTCTGGCAACTCTAGAACTCCTAAGAAATTTGGTCCAATTCATATCCACTAGAACTGAGAATCTTACCAAAGATATACAGGATCATTCCCAACCAGCTCAAGGTGTCCCACTTGCGGTTTGCAGATGACATAAATTTCTTTTCTTGGCAATACTAAAGGATGTGGATAATCTTAAACTCATATCCAAGATGGGCATCAGGGTTGTTGGAACCCTATTTTCAAGAGAAGTTTCTTTCACTGGGAGCTGGAGCTTGTTGGATCCTTGTTGTAGCTTTAAGAGACCATGCCTATGCACATCTGTGTAGATGATAGATTAGTGTGGAAGATGTTGGAGAAGGGCATGTTCTCAACTTACTACTACATGATTTTGGGTTCTAGTACAATCTCTTCTTTTCTAGGAAAGGAGATCTAGGTTTCTAAGGTGTCATATAAAAATAACTGTTGTAGTAGGAGTCTTATAGGAGGGACTATAATGAGCTTGGGTTTTAGCTTCTTTGCATGGGAGGTGGTGTAGGATGGTTTTAAAATAAAATTTTTGGAAAACCTTTGGTGTGTTGTATGGTCTCTTAAAACCCTCTATACACCTTTTGTTTTCAAGGTGTAGAAATTCTACTATTTCTTCTGTCATAGACATGTCCTCATCATTTCCATGTTGCAACCTTAACTTTTTCTGCAACGTTAATGCCTAGGAAATTGACAATTTCACTAGTTTGGTGCCTTCGTTGCTTCATTATTATGTATCACCTTCCTTCCTTGAGAGATTTTGGTCATTGACCTTGTTAGGGTTATTTTCCATGTCTTCATTCTTTTTAGCTTCATAACACCCCCATCCTTTCCCTCATGCCAATTTTATTATGAAGTCCAAAGCCTTATTCAATATCAAGGCTTCCACTTAGCTAGTAGCAAATAAAAAAGTTAAGGTTAATGACATGTTATAGAGGGAGGCCAACTAAAACCTTAAGACCGGAGTGGTGTATTATGTTCATGGGTTTTGGAGAAATAATCGATCATTTATAATCTCCATTACTTAGTAGCCTTGATGCTTTGGTATGAATTATTTCAATTGGAGAGAACAAATTGGGTCCTCTAGAAGACAAGTGTAATATGACCAAAGAGAAATGTTAGGATTTTGGACGATAGAAGGATGGTGTCAGTCTGGTAATCAATTTTCATTTTGTCCTCTTTGGGCTTTAGTTTCTTAGTATTTCATGGGGTATCAGTGAGCATGATTTGCTTTCATTGGAGATCTACTTGGTTTTTATACGAGGCTAAGGAGACTTTTTGGTAGTGAAAACTCTTGCCAGTGGGGTTAGGGTTGAAAATGTACCAAAATTTTCAATTTTGTATGCCTACTTGCCCTTATTGGAATATGTTTGGAGAAATTAAGGAAAAGGCAAGTTGGGATTTTATTTTATTTTTTTAAAATTGAACCAGATTCAGGGTTAGACAAAGTATTATTGCCTAAGCTACGCCATCAACATAGGTAACCTTTTTTTTCACCTCACCTTAACAGCAAGACATTTATCCTAATCTCTGATGAAGCAATCCTTAATAGATATGAGTCTACCCCTGTAACATAACCCACTTAAATACTAGAAATTGGCTATAATTGGGACCTTGGTTCACTGTTAGAGGGCACAACTGCTGAGCTGCACCCACAGGGGCATATATAGAACTTGATTTAATATGTTATCTTTTTCATATGATAACTTTACCAATCTTCCATTATATAAATACCAAATTAATTAGCTTACAAACTTTCCTTCTCTCTATTCCTCTCTCTGCAATTGCTGCCTCTGCCCTCCCAGTGGATGCCTGGCCTGTTACAAAGTAATTTTCATGCTACTTATTATTTCAGCACTGAAGTTTGCACTTTTTGTCAAATTTCTTCTTGTTTTGATTGATGAGAACATGGGAAAGGAAAGGTAACAAAATTTTTGAATTTTGTGTATCTATTAGTTTGAGAAGCAAAATCTTACACTCCATTATTATTTAGAGTTGGACAAGAGTAGAAAAAGAAATGTTTCCAACGTGATTTGGATTTGAATAAGAAGCAAAAAGAAAAGGAAAAGATAAAAAAGAAATGTTGTCTTCCTATTTTCTTAGCAACCAAACAAAGAGTTATTTCTTTCTTTCTTTCTTTCTTTCTTTCTTTTTTTTTTTGAAGATTTTCTGTATTAAATTGTAATCCTAATATAATATTTTTTTAATATTTATTTTCCTTGATTCCATTTGAATTAGCAGCAAATTTTTTTCATTTTCCTCCTCACTTCTTCGTTGAACTAAGGTGGGCTGATAGGGGCTTGCTAGTCACATACGAACAAGGATGGGATTTGAGATTCCTCCATGCAGTTTGAGAGAAGCTCCCTGGGATTGAAGCTAGTCTAGGGATGGAATACTGAGCTTGGCTGCTCTTTCATCTTAAATGGATGGCTTGCTTGTCACATACCAAAGTCTCCTTTTTCTCAGTTGATTTTCGTTAGAAGGATTAGGAGGACCCTGGGCCATTAGGGCTGAACCCTCGGTGATAGGTTGGTTGGTTTGTGCCCCCAACAAGACTTTCTTTCTACTTTCTTCTCAGCGCACTTCTAAGGTTGAGGAGTCCTTCTTGGTGGCCATTCTATATTTGGTCATGGACAGATTGAATGGTTCAAAATTAGCTTTGATTCGATGAAGAAATTTGAGGAAAAAGAAAAAAAAAACTTATTTTGTTTTTCTCACACTATTCAAACTTATTATTGCATCGATATTTATACATAAATGACTGAGATCATCTGCCTTAAAAAAAGAGAAATCTAATCCTTGATTTTAGGAGAAAGTATCTCAAAAAATCAGGAAATAAAATTAAAATAGGAAACAGCTGGTGGTACGGCTAGGTGGTACAGCTGTATGCACAACTGTACTTTCTGAATTTCCACATAAATATTGGATTTATGATGTGTGAATCCATTACTTTGCTAGGTCTTTTAGGTTTTGTATCACTTGGATTCCTTGAACAGCTAATCATATTAAACAAGGGGCCTCTCACTTAGTTTCCTATACTTTTCAGTTGTACTCTTTAGCTTTGTTGTATTCTTTATTTATTTTACCTTTTGGAGTGCTTTTTCTTTTTTTGAAGGATAGCTCATTTTTTCATTTGTATTCTTTCATTCATTCAATAATGAAAAGTTTGTTTCTGATTTAAAATGATAAAAAAAACAGAAAAAGAAAAATCTCAGTTCGCTTGATTGTAGTCATCTAATCAACATGATTTTCTATTCTATTCTTAAATTTTAATTTATTGAATTATGCTTCCATCTTTTTCACTAGCGCTTTTGTCTGAACCTAGTTGTTTATCAAAGGTTTCGATGTATTACAAACTTTGTAGATTATCATTGTACATCAGTTCTATGTTTTGTACATCGAGCCTAAATTTGCCTCAGGAGGGTTTCAGGGTATGAGGTGATTATCTTACTATGCAGCTTGCACTTGAAACATGAGCCTAGCCCCAACTTTAACTGAACCCAAAGGCATAAAACTCTTACACCTTAGACATCAGTCATAGATGTAACCAGAACTTATTTTCCTTGTTGAAGCTGTTTTCATTATTAAATCATCTTAATAATGTACTTTTTGGTTTTTAGGTGTTTGAGTTGCCTACCTGTAGCTGTAGGAACAAATCCTTCACATTTTGATCTATCATTGGCAAGGAGACAACGTGTTACTGGACAGGGTTCCTCTGATTGGCTAGTCCTCCATATACAAGAGCTAATATCACTTGCTTATCAGGTGCTGAATATAAATCAATTTCCAAAATTTTATCCAGTTTTTTTGAATAATATTTAAGCCTTGAAGTAGCTGATAAGGTTACTATCTTTTCATATTTTACTTGTCATAGATAAGCACAATCCAGTTTGAGAGCATGCAGCCAATTGGTGTGGGACTTCTTTGTAGCATTGTGGAGAAGGTACATTTGTATGAGCTATCTTTTTTTTTTAATAACAAACAACTTAAATCTGAAAATTATGATAACTAATAAAACAAGGACTAACAAAACTATCTCAAAAGACCTCCAAATAATTTAGAGCTGCCTCTCTTATATAGTGATGTTTCTGAGGTTGACTTGGCTGCGCAGTTGTATCTTGTAGTTGGCATTTAACCAAAAATGAAGAAGGTGAGAAAAAGAAAACAGAAAAATAATTTCATAGTTTTTGCAGATAGTGGATTGCTTTTTAGTTGGAGATGTCATCAGGAGCTACTAAAACAGAATCATAAATGGTTTTGTATTGTTATAAATGTATAAAAATAAAAGTAAGGCTATTTTCTACTGAAATGTTCAAGTTATGTTTAACTGATATTAACTTTGATATTATTATTGTTATTATTATTATTATTATTATAATTATTATGATGATGATGATGATCACCATCATCATATATACATATTGTATGTATATATGTATGTATGTATGTATGTGTCTATATATTATCTATTTCTGCTTGAAACTGGGCTTAGAATGTTCTATCGGGGGTCAGCCTAGGTTGTTAAATATAGAACTAAGGTTAGATCAGGTTGTGCATGGGTTATTACAATCAACACCGGATCAACTTGGTTGATGGCCACTGCCATCATTGTGTCAGTCAGTGGGTAAACACTTAATACCCTGTGGTTTGGGGCTGGTTACAAGGATATGGCTTCTTTTAATTTCTACATTGAATATAGCATCTTGGAAAACAAAATATTAGTGATTTATATTAACTATTGGTTTGTAAAAACTTGTGAAAACTATTCTAACATCTAGTGGTAAAAATTTAAGAGACAGTAGGGGTGTAGCTTAGTGGTAGTGCCCTCTAGCAATGAACTAGAGTTAGCAAGTACGAACCTCCCCAATGTTTAAGGGTTTGTTTGGTAACTGCTTTTGAAAACAATTCTGAAAAATAGTTTTTGAGAACAGGTTTTGAAAACTGTTCTCTGAATTTTGTAGAAAAAAAGGCTATTTGGAAACCTGAAATATTTTTAACCTGTTTTTAATATTTTTAAATATGTTTTAAAAATAATTTTCATATCTAGTGTTTTATTTTTAATTATTCTACATGTTTGTATAATTATTTCTTCAAACAGTCATCCAAAAACAAGTGAAAACAACTAAAATGTATTATTTGAAAACACCCTATTTTATGTTCTTAAGAATAAAAAATAAAAATTAGTTTTTGGTTGTCAAACATGTTTTTGTGTTTTTTTGTTTTGGAGAACAAAAAATTATTATAAAAAGTAGTTCTCAAACATGCCCTAAGAAGTATATGATTGAGGAGTGGAATTTGCTTTGCTAGCAATTGGGATAAATATCTTCTTGTTAGGGTGGGTTCCGTATTATTAAAAAGATATATACACTACAATAAGTTGATGTTACCAGATTGGTAATAATGGATAAGATTGAAAGTGTGGCTGCAGAAATTATGTCTTCCACAAGGATTAAATGACATAGTTATGAAATATGGCAATTTTCTTGCTTGATGACAAATATGGCATTTTCCTTGCTTATGGGATTTCGTGCAGTGGTTCTTTTTCCTTTTCTAATGGAAACTATGATGTCTCAAACCTAAATGGTTTCTTGTGATTCTGGATCATAGTTTGAAATGACATCAGACCCTGAGCTTCCTGGACATCTTCTGCTGGAACAGTATCAGGTATGTGTATGGGTTTATTTTAGTTTCATTTGTTCTTTCCATTAAATTGCAAGGTTCTCAGTTCGCATTGCCAAAAAATATTTTTAATTTCATGTTGGTTTATATATATAACAATATAAATTTCCATTTTGATGGATGTCTATTGATTAATTAAGCTGTATGAAATTTAGGCCCAGTTAGTATCTGCTGTTCGCATTGCCTTGGATACATCCTCTGGGCCTATTCTTTTGGAGGCAGGCTTGAAACTGGCTACTAAGGTTGAGAGCACACATGTTTTTTTTTTTTTTTTTTTCTAATTGGCATTTTCCCATTAAATTATGAATATAAATGTGGATGAAATTAATGTGAAAAATGTCAGATGCTGACAAGCGGAATTATTAGTGGGGATCAAGTTGCAGTTAAGCGCATCTTTTCATTGATTTCACGCCCACTGGATGACTTCAAGGACCTTTATTATCCTTCGTTTGCAGAATGGGTATCATGTCAGGTATGCCAATTTTGGTGCTATCAAAATTTTTTCCTTACGTGTGCACAGCAAAGTCCTGGTTGTGTGCATGTGTTGTTATTTTCTTTTTGGATCAAAAATATCTGTCATACATCTGTTTTTAAGATGATGGGGCTTATACTAAATTTTATATGATTTTTCACTAGATACAAATAAGGCTTCTTGCTGCTCATGCCTCTCTCAAATGTTATACATATGCATTCCTGAGGAGGCACCACACTGGGGTCCCAGATGAGTATCTAGCACTGCTACCATTGTTTGCAAAAAGTTCTAGAATTCTTGGAAAGTACTGGATTTGGATTCTGAAGGACTACAGTTACATCTGCTTCCGGTTGCATCTTAAGAGAAATGTAAGCTTCATAATGTTTTAAAGTTTTTTTTTTCCCTCTATTGCCTCCTTATTGCATCTTAAAAAGCAAAAGCTTAATCTTTAGGGAATCTGTACATGTTCCCTGTGGCTAACTTCATATGTTTATTGCGTGCTACTTACAGTGGAAACCTTTCCTTGATGGGATCCAATCACCTTTCGTTTCATCAAAGTTGCACCCATGTTTAGATGAAACCTGGCCTGTAATTTTACAAGCACTGGCACTGGATGCAGTTCCTATGAATCTTGATATAAGTGGAACCAAACAAGCCATTGAAAATGAATCAGCAAATGCCACAGTATCTGGGTACAGCATGGTTGAATTAGAGCCGGAAGAATTTCGGTTTTTATGGGGCTTTGCACTACTGGTTCTATTTCAAGGACAACAACCTAGCCCTGGTAAACAAATAATACCACTGGGTTCTGCGAAGGCTAAACCGAGTGGAGATTCACCAGTTGAAGAAACGAATCCTCCGGGTTTGAAGTTGTATGAGATTGTGTTGCCAGTGTTCCAGTTTCTGGCAATGGAAAGGTTTTTCAGTATGGGATTTCTTACCATTGATATTTGCCAAGAACTGTTGCAGGTGATAATTTATCTGTCTTCCTATTTTTTAAGATTTATTTTTTTAAGATCATCATTACCTCTTTGCCATCTGTTTTACATCTTGCCACATTAGCTGAATGTTTAAGGTTTCTAGACTGAGTAGAAGGCATTTTCAAAAGTATTGTCTTGGCTGACACTCTACTCTAAAGTGGCTGTGAATATTCCAGCGTATAGAGTGTGTTAACTGAACCTGCATTGCCTTGGATGAATATATCTATGTTCCTGTGCTTATTTTAAGGATTTATATTTCTAAGATCATCCTTTTCTCTGCACCATCTACTTACAACAATTCTGCATTAGCTGAATATTTTAAGTTTCTAGGCTCATTAGAAGGCATTTGCCTTGGCTGACAATAAAAAATGGCTGTAAACATCCTAGAATATGGAGTGTCATTTAATCCTTCATGTATTAGCATGAATATATGAAGTTATGCACTTCAAAAGTTTTACTTTATCACTTGTCAGGTAAGAAGATAGATGGACATAATAAATTTCTTTGTGTGAGTATTCATGTAGAGAAGAAACATGTTCAGAAAAAGGATATGGTTAAAATAGGGATGTTTAGGGATAGCAACAATTGAGGTTCCAGTTGTGTGTGTGTGTGTGTGTGTGTCTCTGTGTGTCATGTAGGCAAGAAACATGTTCAGAAAATAGATATAGGAGAGAAAGAGGAGAGAGATATTCAAAACACCGTGCCCCCTTTTCAAATGTCATAAGGCAAATAGACCCTGCCCTTTCTCTGGATGTCATAAAGTGGAAAGGCCTTTTTCTGGATGTTGTTAGGTGGATAGATCGTTCACACATTAATTATTTAGGAAGACCCTGCTCCTTTTTCAGATGTCAAAGAGAAGGTGTGGGTGCTGTCAAAGCCCTGCCCCCTTTTCTGATGTCCTAAAGTGGATAAGCTCCATCCTGTTTCTGGATTTCATATGGTAGACATTGTTCACACATTCATCACTTGGGAAGACCTTACTCCTTTTTCTGGATGCCATAAGGTAAATAGGTCTTACCCTTTTTTCATGGGTGTGTTCAAAACCTTGTCCTTCTTTATTGGATGTCATAGAGTGAACAAACTGTTTGCACATTCATTAATTGGGAAGACCTTATCCCTTTTTCACATGTTATAAGGCGGATTGCCCTTGACCTTTTTTTGAATGTCATAAGGTGGAAAGACCGTTGACAGAGCCCTATTTTAATTGAATTCACTAAAGGGTAGGAATCTCAGTGGAAGAAAATATATTTGTTGCCTTTCTTGAATTAGACTTGTCGGAGAGTGATTGAAATTCCAATTTAATAAAATATTCCTTTCAATAAAGAACATTTTATAAATATTTTCTATGTTGATATTTTTTATAAAAGAAGGTTTCCTTGTAGAATAAGGGAAGATATTAGACATATCTCTATAAATCTTCTAGGTCATGAAAGAAAAATGTTATGAGGTAGAAATGTACATGTAAAGCTTATATCGAGTGGGTAGGGATGCGAGGAAGAGGGAGTTTATGATTTAGGGTATAGATACTAGGAACAGAGAAACATGAGATTGTTTCAAAGTTCATGAGTTGTATCTGTTTTCTCTTTCCTTTCTAATTTCTCGACAGTTAGTGGATTGATTTTGAAGAATTTCTGAATTCCTTTATTGATTCTTTAGGTACACACCATACACATATATATACACAAATGACTGAATAAGAAAAAATCAATCTAGCTTGATTCTCTCCTAAAATTAGGAAACTGAATCATCCTAAATGATCTCTCCTTTTTTATTCCTAAAATACTTTCCTAAATTAAAAAACCCTAACTTTGAATGCCAAATTTCAACACTCCCCCTCAAGCTGGAGAATATATATCATATAATCCCAGCTTGCAAGTTAAGTCTTCAAAGTTAGGCCTAGGTAAAGCTTTGGTGAGGATGTCTGCGGTTTGGTGCTTGGTAGGAACATAGTTCAATCTAACCGTCTCACTAGTCACCTTCTCTGTGATGAAGTGTCTGTCAATCTCAACGTGCTTGGTCCTGTCATGATGCACGGGGTTCTTTGCTATGCTTATAGCTGCCTGATTATCACACATCATCAGAATTGGAGATGAACTCGTTTGCCCCAGTTCACTAAGAACCCTTTTTATCCAAATCCCTTCACAGATTCCCTGTGCAAGAGCTCTGTACTCAGCTTCTGCACTACTTCTGGCTACAACTGATTGCTTCTTACTCCTCCAGGTAACAAGATTTCCCCAGACAAAAGAACAATATCCAGAAGTGGACCGCCTGTCAATGATGTTTCCTGCCCAATCCGCATCTGAGTATACTTCAGTGTCACGGTTCTCTGTCTTTCTGAAGAATAGACCTTTCCCTGGTGTCATTTTTAAATATCTAAGAATCCTGTAGACTGCTTCCATGTGTTCCTCAGTGGGGCTGTGCATGAATTGACTTACAGCACTCACTGCAAAGCCAATATCTGGCCGAGTGTGTGAGAGATAAATCAAGCGCCCGACGAGCCGCTGATATCTCCCCCTATCTACCGGTGTACTTTCTTTCTCGATACCAAGTTTCTTCTGACTATCCATAGGAGTATCAATTGGTTTGCATCCAAGCATACCGGTCTCCTTAAGAAGATCGAGTATGTATTTTCTTTGAGAGACTACAATTCCCTTCCTTGATCTAGCCACTTCCATACCAAGGAAATATTTCAAATTTCCAAGGTCTTTAACTTCAAACTCCTCTGACAAATACTTCTTCAAATTCTGTAATTCCTCCATATCATTCCCAGATAGAATAATATCATCAACATAGACTATCAATATGGCCATTTTCCCGGCATGAGACTTCTTGACAAATAGAGTATGATCAGCCTGACCTTGTTTGTAGCCCAGCTTCAGGACTGCTTTTGTGAATCTATCAAACCAGGCTCGGGGAGATTGTTTAAGGCCGTACAAGGATTTTTGGAGTTTGCAAACCTGATTCTTTGCCATACTTCCTTCGAAACCAGGTGGTATTTCCATGTAGACTTCCTCTTCTAGGTCACCATTTAGAAACGCATTTTTTATGTCCAGTTGTTGCAAGCACCAATCTTGATTGACAGCCAATGAGAGAAGAATCCTGATAGTGTTCAGTTTTGCAACAGGAGCAAAAGTCTCCTGATAGTCTATCCCATAGGATTGTGTAAACCCTCTAGCTACCAAACGAGCCTTGAATCTCTCGACTGATCCATCTGCTTTGTATTTTATGGTGAAAATCCACTTGCACCCCACGGGCCTCTTCCCAACCGGCAAATCTGTGATAGTCCACGTCCCATTCTTCTCAAGTGCATCAATCTCATCTTGTACTGCCTTCTTCCATTCTGAAATTTTTAATGCCTCTTGTATTGTGTTGGGAACCTGAGTATCATCAAGAGAAGTAGCAAATGCTCTGTAAGATGGTGATAGCCCTTCATATGTAACATAATTCCCAATTGGGTGATCTGTACATCTCCTAACACCCTTCCTCAATGCAATCGGCAGAGTAGAATCATCAATGCTGGGAATTAACACCTCTCCAGCCCTATCCTCACCTATGTTCTCTTCAGGAAGACTTGAATTGGAGTCAATATATTGGCCACATGTTGACTGTGATCCGTGCTCTAATTCCTGTCTTTTCCTCCTCCTGATGTAAACTTGTAAGTTCTCATTAGCAAGTTGTGGGGCTATAGGTTGAATAGGCATGGGAGACTGGATGGTCACAGGAGATGGCTGGACTGATGACGGTATGGGTGTGGACAACTCAGTGGGCGCGAATTGAAAGGATTTGGTGACTCTGAGTGAAAAGAAGGTACACCCTCAAGAAGAGACTCCCAAACTTGATGTTCATTCATGCTCTCCCCCTGAACATGAGATTTGGGATAGAAGAAGACATGTTCAAAGAAAGAGACGTCCATGGTGGTGTAAAATCTTTTGTTGGTTGGAGAATAGCATTTGTACCCTTTTTGGGTTGGAGAATACCCTAGGAAAATGCACTTATTCGCTCGAGGAGCAAATTTGCTACGATTTTGAGGATACACATGAACGAATGCCGTGCAACCAAATACTTTGAGTGGTAAATCAGAAGAGGCTGCACGGGTGTGAGGAAATTGTTTTAAGAAAAGTTGACGTGGGGATTGAAAGGTAAGCACTCTGGATGGCATACGGTTAATCAAATAAGTAGCTGTGAGAATAGCTTCCCCCCAGAAATAGTTTGGAACATTAGAGGAAAACATAAGGCACCGGGCAACCTCCAAGAGATGTCTATTCTTGCGTTCAGCCACCCCATTTTGTTGTGGGGTGTCAACGCAAGAACTTATGTGGATAATGCCGTGATTTTGAAGATAAGTACTGAGACTACTAGTAAAGTATTCCTTTGCATTATCTGACTTGAGGACTTGAATTTTGGAATTGAATTGATTTTGAACCATAAGATGGAAGGTTTGAAAAATGTGCCCGACCTCTGACTTTTCTTTCATAAGGAAAACCCATGTTACCCGTGTATGATCATCAACGAATGTCACAAACCATCGAGTGCCAGAAATATTTTTTATCCGGGAGGGACCCCACACATCACTATGTACTAGAGAGAAAACAGTCGAAGGTTTGTATGGGATTTGAGGATAGACTGTTCGAGTATGCTTTGCAAACTGACAAATTTCACAGTGATAAGATGCTGGATTTTTATTGATAAATAATTTGGGAAACAATTTTGCAAGGTAAACAAAGCTAGGATGACCAAGGCGATAGTGTAACATTATAATCTCACTATCTTTATTGACCTTAGAATTTGACACAGAATTGAAAGACTCTAACATACTCTGAGACTGTACGCAACTTGCTTGAGAGACTTGGTTTGAGAATTGGCCACATGAGAGGAGGTAGAGCCCGGAACACAGTTCAGCACTGCCAATCATCTTCCCCGATTTCAAGTCCTGAAAAACACACAAGTTTGGATAAAATTTAGTAACACATTGGAGATCACGGGCCAATTTGCTAATGGACAAAAGATTACAATCCAAGTTTGGAACATGGAGAACAGAGTCAAGATATAAGTCTTTAGTAAGTTTTATAGAACCTGTCCCGGCAATTTTTGACTTTGAACCATCAGCAATATGGACGGATGAATGACCATTACTTGGCTTGTAATTTTGAAGAATGGTAGCATCTCCTGTCATGTGATCAGAAGCACCTGTGTCCACTATCCACGACTTCATTCCTCCTCGATTAGCAGTGAAGGCTACACCGGTAGTACTGCCACTGCCAACTTGGCTTAATAGTTTCTGTAGCATCTCCATCTGCTCTTTGTTGAATGGACTCGGCTCGGGAACAGAGTGCTCTCAGAGTTGGCAGCCACGTGTGCTCTGCCATCTCTGTCAGACCGTGGCTTTGGTTTCCAATCAGCCGGTTTGCCATGAAGCTTCCAGCAAGTCTCCTTATAATGGCCTGGTTTCTTACAATAATCACACCAAGGCCTATCCCGTTTCTGACGATCTCCACCACTACTATTAAATGACCGAGTCGCAAGGGCAGAGGCATCCAATGTTGGGGCAGGTTGCTCTTTGGATCCCATCATCACTTTCTTTCTACTTTCTTCACGCCTAACCTCTGAAAAAGCCTCCCTGAGACTTGGCAGGGGTTTAATGCCCATGATTCGGCCTCTAACATCATCCAATTCCCTGTTTAGTCCTAGGAAAAACTTGAACAGTCTCTTTTGTTCCACAATTTTCCTGTATGTTGCTGCATCATCAGGACATTTCCATGAGTGAGTCTCGAATAAGTCAAGGTGCTGCCAATACCTTGTGAGTGTGTTGTAATACTGAGTAACTGTCTGCTCTCCTTGGCGGAAGTCATGTAGGGCTGATTCAACCTGAAAAAGTTCTGAAATATTTTCAGAACTTGAGTAAGTTTCTTTGGCTGCATCCCATATGTCCTTTGCAGTCCTAAACAGCAAGAAATTTTCACCTATGTCATTATTCATGGAATTGATAAGCCATGACATGATCATGCTGTTTTCAATCTTCCACTTCCTGAAACCCGGTTCTGTAGTTTCTGGCATGACTGCTTCTCCAGTGAGGTACTCATCCTTTCCTTTACCGCAAATGAACAGCAACACAGATTGTGACCACTGTAAGTAGTTATGGCCATTTAATTTGTGTCCTGTGATGAGAATAGGAGAGGAATCACTACCACCAAGGTTTGGAATTTCAGATCTGCCTCCTAATTCTGGTGACGTGACGCTGGATACTTGTGATGATGCCATTCCGTATTTCGTCATGGACCGGAAAGGTAGAAGAACACTTCCCAAGGCACGTGCAGGGATTGGAGTTGAGGAAAAATAGCCGGAGGACGTCGGAAAAGCTGATCGGAGGGCTCGCGGAGGCAAAAAGACCCCAAAAGAGGCACGTGCAGGGCTTGGATGGCAGAAACAGGTACGTAGGGTGGCTGGTCGGCGTCAGGCGAGCTTGGAGTAGGAAGCGCGTCGCCGGAAAGTGGCTCACGCGCCCTCACGCGCCGGCGCGTGAGATGCAGTCGCCGGCCGGAAAAACGCGCGTGGGCGGCGCGTGGATGGTTTTCTGGCTCCGGTGTTTTTGGAAAAGTTGTAGATCTCCTCCAGACGCTCCTTGCGGTGTGAAAAAAACCGTCGCCGGAAAAGTTCGCCGGAAAAGTTCGCCGGCGGTGAATGTTTTTCTGACGACGATTCGACCGACCGGAAAGCGTTTTCTCCCTTGGCTCTGAGAACAGGGACTGATGACCGGAATGAGAGATGGTCGGATTGAGAGATGGCCAGAGAGATTTGGCCGGAATGAATGATGGCCTGAATACGAGGTGGCCAGAAGGGATTAGGGTTTCAGAAAACTGGCTCTGATACCATGAAGAATTTCTGAATTCCTTTATTGATTCTTTAGGTACACACCATACACATATATATACACAAATGACTGAATAAGAAAAAATCAATCTAGCTTGATTCTCTCCTAAAATTAGGAAACTGAATCATCCTAAATGATCTCTCCTTTTTTTATTCCTAAAATACTTTCCTAAATTAAAAACCCTAACTTTGAATGCCAAATTTCAACATGTAGGCATGGTTAGTCAATCCATACTAAACCTCAAGTACCTTTTGAGCATTAAGCTTCAGCTAGCACAACAAGACTACCAAACTTACATCCATCCTTAAGCTTACATGGCTTGAGCTGATCCAGTCATGAGAGAGAGAAGAGCATAGATATCATTGAAATGAGGATGTTTAGAGATAGCACCTGACTGGGGATTATTAAAGGTGGTTGGGGTGTGCAATGAACCAAAGCATTTGCTTGTGCTAATTTCATTCAAGTTGAATGTGTTCAAGATAAATGGGTGATTACAATTTTAAGCTAGTTGGAACTTTATATTGTATTGATTAGTGGTATAGTGGATTAAACTTTTGTATAGTTGTATTTATCATTGCATTGTGCTTCTGTTACAATAATATGTGATGGTACTCTATTGGGTGTTATCAATATGCTTGCTCCAATGCACTCTTTCGCCACTATGGTTATCAAATAATTGTAACATATGGATTCTAATTTTTTAATGCTGTTAATTGTTGTCTTTTTTACATTTTGAAAGTTTCATTATATATTTGCATGTTTAATTGCAATTTTTTACAGTTTTAAACTCTTCTAACATCTAGATTGATATCAACATCTCCATTGCCATTTCTATATTTTTTAAACTGTGTTACTGCTGACATAAAAAATTTCTTCCTTGCAATCATGGTCATGACCCTTGAGGTAAAATAATGTGAATGTAGTGAAGAAAAATGTTTCTTCTATATATCCATCAGGAATCTGTAGAAGGGGCTATGTAGAATACAAAAGTGTTGACAAAAAATTGAAAAATAAGGAAATACTATGCCTAGCCTAATTACAGTCTTGATTTCTAGGAATTAGACAATTATATAGATAGCTATTATATGTACAATCGTACAAGTCAACCATACAAGACTAATTATAGAAAAAAGTGTGTAATTGATTAATTATAAATCTTCCAAAACTCCCATCAAGTGGGTGCAAATATATTTTGCATTTATAACTTGTCTAAGATTTGATGAAATATCAAAGTAAGGAGGCCCTTGGTCAGTATGTAGGCTAGTTTTTTTGATGAAAACAGGTAGGGTATGCACACTTGGCCAATCTTCAAATTTTTTTTGATGAAACGTTGATCATCCTCCACATGTTTTTTATAATCATGATGGACCAAGTTGTGGGCTATATTAATAGGCGCCTTATGGTCTCAGCACAACATCATGGGTTCTTTGACCTTGATCTTAAGGTCAATGAGCACAATTCTAAGCCACAGTATCTCATAAATGCCTTGACCCAAAGCTCTAAAATCAGCTTTTGCACTTGATCGAGCATCAATAGGTTGCTTTTTACTTCTCTAAGTGATGAGATCACCTCCTAGAAATGCATAATACCTAGTTGTTAACCTTCTATCTACCGTGTAAGCTTCACCTTTCCTTTGAAACATTAGTCCTTTGCTAAGATTAGCTTTCAAATATTTGACAATTTTGTATACAACCTGTAAGTGGGATTTGAGCCGAGCATGCATAAATTGACCAACTACACTTACAACATAGGTGATATCTAGCCTAGTGTGTGATGGGTAGATCAACTTTCCCATCATTCTTTGATAAATGCTTTGATCTATTGAGCCTTCTTCTATTTTCTTCCCTAGTTTGAGGTTAGCCTTAATAGGAGTCTTAATTGGTTTGCATCCAAGGATTCCATTTCTTTTAGCAAATCTTGTATATACTTTTGTTACAATATAAAAATCCCTTGTTTAGTTGGAGCAACTTCTATATCCAAGAAATCCCATAGACTTCTATTATCTTTAATTTCAAATTCATTTGCTAATGCCATCCATATAGACAATTTGACATAGGACGGAAGGAGGTCCAATGTCTCATGTTCATTGATTACCAATGTTGGTTGACCCTAAATGTGGAGCTACCTCTTCCTTCTATTACTTTAGGCTTTTAGGAGTGTATGTGGTCTCACATTATTTGGAATCAGAGCAAGGCTTAGCCTAGCTCACCTTATGCTCTTTGACATTGGGCGTCAACAATTGAGTGAGGGTGTCTAACATAGAACGGATAGAAGTCCAATGTTCCATATCGATTGATTACTAACGTTGGTTGACCCTTATATGTGGGGCTACCTCTACATCTGATTAACTTAGCCTTTTAGGAGTGTATGTGGTCCTACATTGCTATTAAGTAGTTACCTTCTCTTAGGGGAAATGTTTTATGAACAAAGTGTGATCACCTTGAATTTGATGGTAACCTCTTTACCATGGAGTTTGTAGTAAAGTTTCCAAACCATGCATGTGGGGATTGTTTAATGCAACATATCCCAGTGGAATGTTCATGTATACTTTGTTAACTCAAATTATTGCAGTGGCTAGTACAGAATGGCTACTAAAGACAATAGAACCCTGATGGTGTTTATCTTAGCTACCAGTGCAAATGTCTATTGGTAGTCTACTCCATATATTTGAGCATACCCCTTAGTGACCAACCTTACCTTGTATGGTTCAATGGTCCCATTATCTTTGTATTTGATGGTGTAGATCCATTTACATCCAACTATTTTCTTCCCCTTAGACAGGTCTACAATTTCCTATGTCTCATTTTTTCCAAGGCTCACATCTCCTTGTCAACGGTGCCCTTCCACTGTCTCATGTTTAGTGCCTCATAAAATGTTCTAGAAATTTCATGGATAGACTTTTCGGAAGTGGAAGCATAATATTGTGGTGACACCATGACAGTCTCTTGAATGACACAAAGTGAGAGATCATATGCTAAGTGTAGGACCAAGTTCACTTCCTAAGAGCAATGGTCAAATCCAAATCACTATTAGTATTAACATCATGATTAATATTCTCATTACTTAGCACTGAGTCAAAATTTAGGACCTTTGAAATGATAGAGAGTTGCTTTTTCTATAATACACCTTGATGTAGGAATGAGTGAAGTTTGCATTTTTAAAATTTTAGCAAGTGTTTTTCTTTTTTTCTAGAGAATGGTCTGATGAGAGTTTGGTTTGAGATTCCTTTAAACTGAAATTGTTTGGGGACATTGGTGGTACCTAGTTTTGATTAGGGAAACTTGAAACAAGTTGATTTTGAGGGCTTGAGTCAACAATTTGATATGAAATGGTCTAATTTTGAGCAGCATTTGGATCATTACACAACCCCTCATCACCATTGTTTGATTCTCCCCATAAAGATAAGTGTTCCTAAAATAAGGTTGATGTTCAACAAAAATAACATCAATGGTAAAATAAGTTTTTCTAGTTGGTGGGTGATGACATTTATACCCTATTTTTTATCAAGGAATAAAAAATAAAAATAAAAAAGGAAAAGAAAAAAGAAAACTACATCGAAGAGTCCTAGGGTCAAATTTACCTCTCAAATGGTTGTGAATGTGGACATATGAGGTGCAACCAAATATCTTTGGTGGAAGATTCCCAACTCCCTAAAAATGAAAGAGTGGTAAGCTTTATTATAGAAGATGCAAAGTCAAGACCTTGGGATGGCTGCCTATTTATCATACGGACAATTGTTAATATGGCATCTCCTCAATGGCAAATGTGAAAGTTTGTAGGTCTAGTGTAGGTAACATCTAAAGGGAGGTGAATAGGTAATTGAAACTTTTGAACCCAAAATTGATTATTTTTAATCCTTTAATATTCTCCTTTGATAAGAAAATATAATAAATAAAAACAATGCAAATGACACAAGAATTCTTACGAGGAAAACCACTCACACAACGTGCGGATGTAAAAACCACAAGGTTAGAGACCTCTAATTGCAAATCCATTATTCAAAAGTACAATAAATAGATTTATTTGGCAGTTATTATTCTTAAGTCTTACTACCTAGCACCTACATTGAACTTCATGTCCATGACGCAGCACCACACATACAATCTTAAATTTCCTAACTTACAAAGTTTTTTATTTACTTCATGTTTTAAGGACCTAAATAGTGATTAATGAGATTTTAGGAATAGTTGTCAAATCTTGCAGATCTAGTATATCAAAGACATGGCAAGAACTTGAGATATTTAAGTAGATCTTAAATAAACAAGTTGACAAGAAAATTAATAAGCCTTAAGAGTGTTTAGGGATAAACCTGTGACTCTAAATACTGTCCAAATCTAAAACAATGATTCTCAAGCCCAGAACATAAGATTTTAATCAAGGAAGCAGATGCCTAGAGATTTTCTCAAGAACTCAAACCTAAGAGAATCTAAAGGCTTCATCAAGATGTCAACCAATTGATGTTCAATGAGAACATACTCTAAGAAAACTACCTTATCTTTTATAAGATTCTTAATCAAATGATACTTCGATGTGTTTAGTTCGGGAATGAAGAACATGATTCTTATGGATGTTTACAACACTCGAGTTTTCACATATGATGCTCATGGTGTCTTGCCCGATGCCATAGTAACTAAGCATTTGTTTCATCTAAAGAAACTAAGTACAACAACTTCCTGCAGCAATATATTTTGTTTCCACATTGGAAAGAGATAAGCAATTAGACAGTTGCCAACAAAGAAACAAGCACCTGAAGTACTTCTTTTATCCTCTACGTTTCCAGCCTAATCAGTGTCAAAATACCTTGTAATAACAAGTCACCACACATGGTGTTAGTATGTCCACTTAACTTAGGGATACCTCTAACTAGGTCTTTGTTCACCATGTTCACAAGATCACTATAATTAATGTGTCCTAACCTCTTATGTCATAGCTTAGTGGTATCAAGTTTAGCCCTATTGCAAAGTACAGATGTTTTGGGACTAATATTAACCGCATAACAGTTATCCACAATCCTATGCCTAATGAAGGTGAGTTCTCTTTCTTTATTAAACACTTAACAAATATTCTAAACGATCTTCACACCAAGATCACTATCACAAATTTGGCTAATACTTATCAAGTTAGCCTTAAGTCCACTAACAAAAAGGACATCATTCAGTTTGGGGCATCCAGGAATAAACACACTACCTTTGCCTCTAACTTGGGTAATGAAGTGGTAAAGAAGGATTTATCCCTAGTCATGTGCCTAAAGCGGCCTGTAACCAAATCAAGGTACTTCTTAATTTCTATATCTTTATCAGAGGAGTAATACATATATATATATACAATTGAGAGACCTGATTAGGAAGGTGTTATCCCTAAGGAAACAACCACATTATGGTATGTACAGATATGTACAGCTAACACTCCCCCTCAAGCTGGAGCATAGATGTTGATCATGCCCAGCTTGTTACAAAAGTACTCAACTCGAGTTCCATTTAGAGCTTTTGTAAAAATATCCCCAAGTTGCTCTCCAGTCTTCACATAACCAGTAGAGATTAGATTTTCCTCAATCTTTTCACGAATGAAGTGACAATCAACTTCAATGTGTTTGGTTCTTTCATGATAGACTGGGTTCGCAGCAATATGAAGAGCAGCTTGATTGTCACACCAAAGCTTTGCTGGCATTGTGCACTTCAATCCCACTTCACATAAGAGTTGATGTATCCATATGATTTCACAAGTAGCCTGTGCCATGGCCCTATACTCAGATTCTGCACTCGAACGGGATACAACACTCTGCTTCTTACTTTTCCAAGCCACTAGATTCCCGCCGAAGAACACACAATAACCTGTAGTGGATCTTCTATCAAACTTAGAACCTGCCCAATCCGCATCAGAAAAACACTCAATACGAGTGTGTCCCTGACTACTATATAGTATGCCTAGACCAGGAGCCTTCTTTAGATAGCACAAAATCTGCTCTAAAGCCGCCCAATGCTTTATTGTAGGCGCAGATGTGAACTAACTAACAACACTTACTGCATATGCAATATCTGGTCGCGTCACGGTGAGATAATTTAGCTTCCCAACCACTCTCCGATACCTTTCAGGGTTGTAGAAGGATCTCCATCATCTGGCATAAGTTGTACATTAGGCACCATCGGGGTAGTACATGGCTTGCTTCTATCTTACCGGTCTCTTTAAGCAGATCAAGCACATACTTCCTCTGTGATAAGAACATCCCTTTCTTGCTCCTTGATACTTCTATTCCCAGGAAATACTTCAGTTCACCCAAGTCCTTTGTATGAAACTTGGAATGCATGAATGTCTTAAGATCAGAGATTCCTGCATGATCATTTCCTGTAATAACTATATCATCGACATAGACCACAAGAAGTATGATACCAGCAGCTGTTTTCTTGTAGAAAACGGAGTGATCTTTCTCACTCTTGTTCATGCCAAATGCTTGAATCTCCTTACTGAATTTTCCAAACCAAGCACGGGGACTCTGCTTCAATCCATAGAGAGCTTTTTTCAGACAACAAACCTTCCCATACTCCCCCTGAGCAACAAACCCAGGAGGTTGCTCCAGATAGACCTCTTCCTCTAGATCACCATGAAGAAAAGCATTCTTGATGTCTAACTGATGTATCATCCACTGTTGGGAAGCAGCAATAGAAATAAATAGTCGAACTGAATTGAGTTTGGCAACAGGAGAGAAAGTATCAGAATAGTCTACTCCATATGTCTGAGCATATCCTCTAGCTACAAGTCTGGCTTTCAGTCGTGCCACAGGGCCATCAGGATTAACTTTTACCGCAAAGACCCACTTGTAGCCAACAACTTTCTTTCCTGGAGGCAAATCAACAAGTTTCCATGTATGATTATCCTCCAATGCACAGATTTCTTCAAGCATTGCATTCTTCCACCCAGGATGATTCAGGGCCTCTGTAACAGTTTTAGGGACTGAAATAGAATCTATAGAGGCGACAAGGACACTTGAGGAAGTTGACAGGTGATCATAAGACACAAAGTTAGCAATGGAATAGATAGATTGCAGTGTCGCTTACCTTTTCGAATGCTAATAGGAAGGTCGAGATCACTGGAAGGATCAGATGACGAAGGAGCTGGTGCAGGACATGTATCTGTTGTCACTGGGCGCCGAGAGTACACCTGGACAATGGGTGGTTTGTCTGGAGCAGGAGGAATAGTAACAACAGGACCCAAATGAGCAACAGACGCATCATAATCAACCACACTTGATTGTCCAGCAATTGGTCTTGAATGAACCACTTGATACACGAGCCATTCTTCATCCTCCTCACTTGCAGAACTTGTGGGTGAAGAGAAGAAGGATGTGTCTTCGGAAAACACAACATCCGTTGAAATTAGATACTTATTGAGATCAGGCGAGAAACATCTATAGCCCTTTTGCAATCTTGAGTACCCCAAGAAAACACACCGTAACGCCTTAGGATCAAGTTTAGTAACAAAAGGCCTTGTATCTCTAACATAGCATGTACATCCAAAAATTCTTGGTTCAAGGGGAAAAGGTGATTTCTGTGGATGTATTACTTTGTACGGAATATCACCTTTAAGCACTACAGTGGGCATACGGGTTGATCAGAAAGCAAGCTGTGGAAACGGCATCAGCCCAAAACTGTTTCGGAACCTTCATCTGGAACATGAGTGCACGAGCTGTCTCAAGTAAATGCCTGTTTTTTCTTTCAGCAACCCCATTTTGAGAAGGAGTATCAACACATGATGTTTGATGAAGGATCCCATGGTGACTCAGGTAATTCTGAAATGAGTTAGACACATATTCTTTTCCATTATCGCTTCTTAATATTTTCATAGACACATCATATTGGGTTTTAATCTCAGCAGAGAAAGCACAAAAATGGGAAAACACTTCTGAACGATTCTTCATAAAATAAATCCAAGTCATTCGAGAAAAATCATCCACAAAGGTAACAAAATATCGAAACCCAGTTTGAGAAGTAACAGGGCACGGACCCCAAACATCAGAATGTACTAACTCAAACAAAGACTCAGCCCGTTTATTAATCCTTGGGCCTAAAGAACTACGATGATGCTTCGCAAAATGACACGACTCACAATCTAATGAAGGTAAAGTATCAAACTGAGGACATAATTTCTTCAACACCGATAGAGAAGGATGTCCTAACCGACAATGAGCTTCAACAGGAGAGGCAGTACTAACACACGCAACTGGTCGAGGTACCCACTCGTCAAGAATATAGAGCCCATCAGATACATGTCCTTTACCAAATGTCCGGTTCGTCATAAGATCCTGAAACACACAATGATCAGGGAAAAATGAGACACTACAATTCAGATTTTTGTAAGTTTACTGACAGAGATTAGGTTAAAGGCCAAATTTGGTAAGTTTAACACAGACGATAACGTAATAGAAGATGTTGGTTTCACAGTCCCAGACCCTTTAATCTCATAGGTAGAACCATCAGCAACAGTAACAGGGGGAGCAGAATGTGTTCTGAAGGTAGAGAAAGTTTTATGATTACCTGTCATATGATCTGTGGCACCTGAATCAATTATCCATTTGTTTGAGGAGGAGACAAGACATGTTTTACCTGACTCTGCCAGAGCACTAACAGGAGTAGATGCTTTCAGTGCGTCTTGATACTGTGAATATTTGGCAAACTCTTCTGCTGTCATAGTGATGATCTTGTCTGAGGAGTCTGAAAACGTAGCAGTATCAGATGTAGCAACATTGGCAGTTTGAATTCTCCGATTTCGATTTTGCAATTTCCTGCAGTTTCTCTTGGTATGGCCAGCCTCATGGCAGTAAAAACACACAATAGTACTTGAATCATTGCCACGATTTTCGAATGCCCTGTTTCCGCCCCTATTATTCACCCTTCTTGTATTTTCTGCATTTCCTCCTTTGGCAACGAGAACATTGGTGTGCTGAGAAGATGAGACATTCTCAGTTCATAGAACTCTACTGAAAACTTCCTGAAGGGAACCAATGTCAGAACCAGAAAGAATCTGAGATTTGGCAGTCTCAAACTCAGATGGGAGACCGGATAAGAAGCTCATAACAGCCATCTGTTCCCGTTGAGCCTGTTGGACTCTAACATCCGGACTGAAAGGCATAAGTGCATTCAATTCCTCATATACCTTCTTGAAGTCCATAAAATATGCAGTGAGGCATTTAGCTCCCTTTTCAGGACAATGGAAGGCATTCCATACATCATACATCCGAGAGACATTTCCTTTTCCAGAGTACAGAAAATCAAGATAATCCATTAGCTCCTTAACAAATTCACAATGGCTCAGCAGACCAACAATATCACTATTAATAGAGTTTTTCATCTGCAGAAATAACCATGCATCATCTTGCAACCAAAGTTTTCTAGTGATATCAGTAGGAGGTTCCTCAGTCAAGTGATCATCTTTAGCAACACTTCTCAGATAAATTTTGATAGTCTTGCTCCATTCAATATAATTAGACCCATTTAATTTGTGTTCAGTTATTTTTGACACAATGGGCACTATATCAGCAACAGAATGCTTATTCTCTTCCATGATAAAATTCAATCTCCAAAGTAATAGCCCAGACCAGAAATTACAATTCACCACACAGCAAGAAGAAAGAGACAAGTACCTTTCTTACACAAAGGGGTCAAAAGCGTCAAAGATTGCGTCAAAAGTAACTATAAAACCCCTTGACAAAATGGATTGCTGTCGTGGCTGCCAAGGTGGGCGGAAGGAGAATCACAACCGTCGGTTTCCGGCGACTGTGATGTACAGGGAACAGCCGGCCAGATTCGGAGCAAAGTGCGAATCTAGGGTTGCGGCGGAGCAGGAGGAACGCCGGTGATCAGCGTCGAAGAGAAAGCGTGAGAGGGTGTCGGGATTTGAGACCGGGTTCGAATCGTCTGATGTATCGGACGACAATACGCGTATCTGAGAAGAAGGCGTCTCAGGAAGGTGGATCGAGGGGCAGGGTGGATCGAGGGGCAAGGTTCCGGCGAAGGTGACAAATCTGACCAATCTCCGTCGACGCGTCCCAATGGCAGAATCTCAACACCATCCACAAATCTCTCTCTTTCTTTCTCGAGGATTACAGCGGTGACTCGCGGTAACCAGAGAGATCGGGATCAGGAAAGGGTTCAGTCACGGAGCCCCTAGGGCAGAATCTCAAAGAACAAGAGCGGAGCGAGATCACCTTGGCCAGAGAACGGGATTGCGACACCCACGCAATTGATCGGAGGTCAACAGAAGCTGCTATGCTCCTCCACGCGCCGGCGCGTGAGTTGATGCGTCCTGCTTCTCACGCGTTCAGCTTCAGGTCGCCGGATTTCGGGTACCGGCCGATCTTGACACCTCCCAGACTTTGAGCCAATGGCTCTGATACCATGTAACCAAATCAAGGTACTTCTTAATTTCTATATCTTTATCAGAGGAGTAATACATATATATATATATACAATTGAGAGACCTGATTAGGAAGGTGTTATCCCTAAGGAAACAACCACATTATGGTATGTACAGATATGTACAGCTAACACAGCCATTATCAAAATGTCATTTGCTAGGGGCTCTAGCTCTCAATGCA
The DNA here is from genome assembly GCF_004353265.1 of Vitis riparia. NCBI lineage: Eukaryota > Viridiplantae > Streptophyta > Magnoliopsida > Vitales > Vitaceae > Vitis > Vitis riparia. The sequence continues at coordinate 9,202,160 of NC_048444.1, forward strand.
GTTAATACCATATTACACTTAGGTTTATCTTTTCTCAACCACACTTGTTTAACCTTAAGAGGAGTGTTATGAGAGCTTTTCTTATCATAGGCTTAGTGCTAGACTTCTTTTCTTTATCAAAGGAGAATGTTGAAAAATTAAAAATAATCAATTTTGGGCTAAAAAGTTTCAATCACCTATTCACCCCCCCTTCTAAGCGTTACCTAAACTAGACTTACAAACTTTTAATTAATATCAGAGCAGAAAAAACTTTTAGAAATCACATTTTTTCCGATCCTACTAGATCTACTTATGGAACAACCGAGGGTAGGATTTTCCATTAATAATCAACGATATTTTGACGGTGACAACTACCCACACTGGAAGGCTGGTATGAAGTTTTTCTTGTAAATGAAAGAACCTGTCTAAAACTTAGTAGAATTTGGATGGGGGCTAACACTAAAATTGGATGGTATTGGAAGATCCACTTAAGAACAAAAACCCAAGAAGAATGGACCAACTAGACAATGAGGGCAGTGAGTGAATACTCAGGCTCTCTATAACATTTTAATGAGGTTAGTATTGACAACTTTTGCAAAATAGCCACATGTGCACATGCTAAGGAAGTCTGAGACATTCTCTCAGTAACCCATGAGTTGTGAAGTTGTTCAAAATTCAGATGCTCACTACCAAATTTGAGAGCATTACAATGCAAGAGGATAAGACTTTCTTTGCATTCTATTCAAAGCTAAGTGACATTATCAACTCTAGCTTAAATCTTGGGTAGAAGATTCTTTAGTCTAAGATTGTGAGAAAAATTTTAAGATCTTTGCTTGAAAGATTCAGATCTAAAGCCATTGCTATAAAGGAAAGTATGAACATTGGCTCCATGAGATTTGATGAACTTGTAAGATCCCTTCAAACATATGAAGTGTCACTTCCAACTTCAAAGAAATCTAAAGGTATATCCCTAAAGGTTTCATTGACCGAAGAAAATGAGTCTGAAAATCTTAATTTGTTAAACATGGAAGAACTTGCCTTGATTTGAAAAAGAATTAGAGACACTGTGAGATTTCAAAAAAAGGCTTTTTCGAAAACAAGACTCAAAGAGGGGAAAGAAAGCTGAAAATTCTTTAAAAGGAAAGGATCATACCATCTCTAAGGAGAAGAAAATATAGTGTTTTGATTGTGGAACGCTTGGACATGTATCATTTGACTGTCCTAGTCCCAAAGACATTAAAAAGTTCATGTCGGTTACTTGGAGTGACACAGAGTCAAGTGAAAGTGAGCCTTCGAGGCCTAAAGAGGACATGTACGATCAAAAAGATTTTCTAGCTTTCACTACCTCAATGGTTTTTGATAATGATGGTGCTAGTGGTAGTGATATAGATGAGAATGCATTCATTATTGAAAATTGGTGTGAGGAATACCAACTGTTATTAAAATAGGTGCATCAAGATAACCATTGCACATGAATCATTAAGGATTGAGCATGAGGTGTTAAAAGAAAAAAATATTAATTATCTTGAAAATTTTGGTTTCTAGAGAATGAGCATAAATCCCTACTTGAGAGAAATAGTGCTCTAACTTTGGAGATTGAACACCAAAGAAAAGAGGTCCCTTAAAAAAATGAGATCTTTCACCCTAGGACTAAAGTTTTAAATTAAATAATCAATAAATGTAAGCCACATGGAAACAACAGAGGCCTTGGCTATGTAAACAAGATTGAAACTTCAATTAGGGGAGAAATAATCTTTGTTAAGGATAAAGATGAAACTCCTAACCTTGTAGCCACCTCTAGAACACCATCCCCTTGCTCAATTTGCAAAAAGCCAGGACACACTCAAAGTAAGTGTCATAGTAAGTTTTTTAAAAGATAATTGTCTCATCTAAGTAGGTTAGTGAATGAGTCAAATTTCCTGAAAAATCATATTTTAAATATCACAATAATAAATAAAAACAATGCAAAGGACACAAGAATTTTTAGTTGAAAACCACCTATATAAGGTGCGGATGTAAAAACCATGGGGTTAGAGACCTCTAATTGCATATCCACTATTCAAAAGTACAGTATATCGATTTACCTAACAGAAACTATCCCTAAATGTTACTCCCCAACGTCGACATTGAACTTCACATTTGCAACACAACGCCACACTTGCTTGAGGGCATACGTTCTCCTTCTCAACCCAATAGAAGCGACAACAAGCCATTGAAGATTTTTGGAAATGGGAAGGCAAATTCGGGCTTTTCCAATGTTAGCATCAAAAAGTAAATCCTCTTTAGGCAAAGTATTATAGTGCAAACAACCTAGTGGATGAGATAAAATAAGCCTTTTAAAAAAGTGGAAAACAATGTTCCAAAATTCTGCCACGAGTGCTTAAGTGCCCTTAGAGCGCTTGAGCACTCATCAATGCTTGTGTGCTCGCTTGAGGGGTTCTTTTAAACCAATTAAACATTTAACTCCATTTAAAAATCTACCATCCACACCATGCCTTAACTTACTCCAATTTGCCTTTCCTAGACCTTTCTATACTTATCTATGTCATCTCGATTGATCACGCAGCAACCTTGAGTTTTCAATGAAGAGTAAGACACAATCATCAAAGGTCCTAAGCCAGAATGTTTGGAGCAAAATTACTAACTTTAAAAATACATAGCCTAATGTATCAACACTTTGCAAATTTTGTTTGGAGTAGGAAGACCGAGCCACTTCTAGTGTCATTTTTCTGTTTTTTTAGGGTTTGTCCACACATGATGAATGATATACAATCCCTTCATTTTGTATATATTTTATCATCTCTCAGTTAAAATATTCCCTACCATCATCAAATCAAAGAGTATGTATTTTGCCCCAAACTGAGTAGAAACAATTTATGGAAAATAGGAGAAATGAATGTAACCTGTGACTTAAATTCCATGAGGTAAACTCAAGTGGTACAAGTGCACTTATCAATAAACGTAGCAAGCCATCTAGTGTTTTGATATGGAATTGAACTAATCTAGTCAAACAGTTGGCTTTCACCATCTGTGCTTGCAGCTTCGCCACCTCTTAACATGGGCACACACCACACAGACAAGTATTTTATTTATTTATTGGTTTAATTGTTTGGGGCTGTGACCATAATGCTATGCTGGGATGATCATATCCTTTTATCTTTAGTAATGATGAGGATCATTAGATGGCTTGGGCTTTAACTTATGACACTTTTTGGTTTGTTCTATCATATCTAATGGGTGCAGGTTTTCTCATATTCCATTCACATGGAACAATCATGGATAAGTCTTGCGATATCTGTTTTATCACAGGTAAACGTCTGTCAAAACTTTTGAAATAATTCAGCTTTCTTATTTGAAGTGGATGAACATTTAGTGTTGCTTCCTGCATTTAAATTGCTTGTTATTTAGTCTTTGACTTCTCCACTGGATATATGCGCAATTGCAGAGGGGGAATAGGCACAAGGAAGGGCAACTTGCCCCCCCTGAAAATGTTGAAAAAAAAGTATATATGTAGCAATTTTGGAAAAAATGTACACATCCCCCCTGAAAATCCTTCAGATGGAATACAGTTTGGACAGGTTATGTCTTTAATGTTTAAATTTTCATTAAAAAAAAAAGAAAAAAAAAACCAACATGTGTTCAAAAAAATATTCAACCCAATATATTGTTCTCTCTATAGTCCCTCACTTTCATACATCATAAATCATTTCAAAGTTCCAAAGCCCACAAAAAAGAGAAAACCCTTACTAGAAGCAGAAATGGAAGAAGAAGAGGGGAAAGAAAAACAAGAAGAAAAAGAAGAAAAAAGGAAGCAGGAAGATAGATAGCATATTGAGTTCCTATTTACTTTTCTTTATATATTTACAAAAGTCTATTGAACTTTTTTATACAAAAATTGTAAAAATTGTTTTTGTTGTCGAAGTTTCTTGAAATTTATTGATAACATTAATCAATAAGATTTGTTGCTGAATTTATTATTAAAATGTGAGGTGGGGTGGCAGAAAATTTTGTATGTTAGGGGGTATCATTGTTGCCAAACCTAATGCCTACATTGCATTTATGGGTAAAAGGTAATTGAGCAAACATTTAAGAAGACAGTATCTGAAGGTTCACAAGCAGAAGAATATTTATTCCATAATCCAATTGTACCATGTAATACTTTAAAGGGTATGTGGGTGAGTTATTCCAGCTTCATTTTTATTTTCCTTTGAATCCCAAAAAAAATCAAGTGGAGCCTTAAGTTCAATTGTTTTATTTGTGTTAAACAATTAGTTGATTTATCCAAATTAAAGTAAAAAACTGAAAAATGGAGTTTTCTTTACTGACACAAGATCTAATTGTAGAAAGAATCAAAATATTTGCATTTGTATGATGAAATTTATTACGAAAATGTATTACAAATATTTGTTTATTTGCGACTACAAGTAGCTCTCCATCCCCAAGTTCCTGGCTGTGCCCACTGTCTATGCTCCTGAATATCCCAAGGAGATGATGCCCATGATGACCATGTTTCATTTGTTTTTTCTAATCAAAATAAAAATCCTTTTACCATGGCATTACAATCTTCATTTTTAATTATACAGCTAGAAGTCTTAGCTTGTAATCTTCATTTTTTTTAGTGATTTAATAACTGCAAGCCTTGGCTCTTTCTGAGTCTGATCATGCATATTTATTTTTGTTTGTGTTATCAACAGATTAATTAGTTACTGCTGTGAAGTTCTTTCTTGGCCTAATCTTTAGTTACTGCTGTGAAGTTTTATCTTGGTCTAATATTATTTGTGCTTCAAAAAGTAAAGTTGTATATGTATTAGGAATCTTCATGGGCACTGTACTCTAATTTGAAATCCATTTTTTAAACAGATTGTGCAGAACTGCCCTGAAGATTTTCTTGAAACAGAGAATTTTGCCTACTCGGCAATGGAACTTTGTTCAGCCTACCTTTTTAGAGTCTTTCAGAGGTAGTTGTTGCTTGAATTTCAATTTTTTTGCTTTTTATTTAGTTCTAATCATCTGGGGGGAATTCCTGGTAGTACCATTGGATAAGATGTTCCTGAATTCTCTTTGGCTCAGTGCTGATGCAATTTCACCAGATCAATCAAACTGGGAAGACTTGATTTCTCCATTATTTACGACTGTGAAAACACTATTGGGACACTTTGAACCTAAGGTGAGTTGGTTTTATCTGTGATATTTGTTATGCTTGCTGGATCATGATTTCTATGTTACATCTAATTCTATGACATAATATTTTTTTTCTATGCTTCATTCTACTCAAATCTTTTAAATTATATCAGTCATCTTCTCATTGAATTATGACCCTGAAATGCAGAAGCAATTAAAATCAGTGTTGGCCTTTTTGTTGATTGGTTATAAGTGCATCAGGGCAGCTTCAACTGAGTCAAGCTGCTCAAAAGTTCATGATTTTGTGCAGTATGCCTGTTCTTTATTCAAGAAACATGTTGATGGTGAGCATTTAGAACTGATGATCTTGCAGTATTAAACATTTAAAAGGAGGCTAATTTAACTCTGAATTACAGATAAGTCCAAACTTGGTGATGATTTTGTTCTCCATTTGAAGACAATTCTTCAAGCATGTCTGAAAGAGGTTGCAAAGTTGACTAGGGACTGTGTCGAGGCCATTCATCTAGTTGAGAAAAAAAGGTCCAACTTACATAAAATGCTGCAAATGAAGCTGGCATTCTCTCTTGAACAAATATATTTATTTGCCAAGCAGGCTCATGAAATTGAATGTCTCAGAGAGAATGAAGATAGTAACCCCTATTTCACTTTGCTAAAACATTGCATGGAATGTTTCCAAGTTGTTCTCACGGATTTCAATATACAGGTAATAGATTTCTAATATCTAGGGAACTGTCGTTTATCATCCTGCAAGTACTGATCTGGTGGAGATTTTTTGTGTACAGGTTCAATTAATTGGGATGCAAGTTTTAAAAAGCATCGTACAGAGAGGCACCAATTTGGAAAGCAACTCCTTCCTAGTATTCTTTGCTGGGGAGCTTTTTGTAGTTCTCTTCACTACAATCCAGAATACATTGAAGGTATTTTCTTTTTCATATTTAAAATTTATAATGCCATTGCTTGTTATTCTTGAGGACATCATTCTGAAGGAATCCTGCTACGCTATTGGTGACAGAAACCCATAACCAGGGAATCAGTGGCCATTGCTGGTGAGTGCTTGAGAATCTTATTGCTTCTGCAAACACTGTCCAAATCCAGTGAGTGTCAGCGAGGTCTTATTCATCTGCTTCTGGAGGCCATTGTCATGATTTTTTCAGCATCAGAGGATGGTCCTTCTGTGGTAATACTAATAAAGATTTTTCAAAAATGAAATTGAAACTCTTGGCTTGGTTTATTTCTTCTCAAAGTTCTTCTGATTTACATATAAATGGCAGGAGGTCAATGATATCAGAAGCACTGCCATAAGGCTTGTTTCTCATCTTGCTCAAATGCCTTCCTCAGTAGTTCACTTCAGGGATGTCTTGTTAGCAATGCCTTTGACTCACAGGCAGCAACTTCAGGTACCTGTCTTTCTAAAACAAATTTGAGATACAAAAAATCAACAAGTAAAAAATAAAACTTTGACTGCTTTGTTCATTTACTCCAGATCTGGATTCTGAGATATATCATGCTGATAAATTCATGTTAGTCTGAGTAAAGGATAATTTTCATATTTGCTAGTTATGCTTTCTCATTTTTTGGTTAGCCTGTTGTTTCACTAATTGAGAATCCTAATGTGGTCACCTTCATCAACATCCTGTTTATGCATTCCACATTATTGGTCCATCTTTTGATGTATGTGTACCCTTGTGCACGTGCACGTGTGTGTGTCTGACTACCTCCACAAAATCCACAACCTCTACTTTCGTTTTCTCTTCCATGTTGCCATTATGCCCATCAAGGTGGAAGGCTTCTGGGATCCTGGGTATATGGTAACTTGGGCAAGGAGGTTTACGAGTTCCTAGCAAAGATCTGACCTTAACAAAGCGCTACAAATCTGCTTTGTAAGTTTTTGGTTAGTCATGGCTAAACCATCAGAGTCAACTCTTCTTTATTAGACCTTGCCTGGTATTATGGACCTAAAAACTTAGTTAGAAGGTGGAAACTACTGAGGACTTTTTTTTGAAACTGCAAGTAGTTTTCAGTAATTGTTGATTGTGCTTGTGCTTGAAACTACTAGTTTTAGTAATGGTTGTTTCTTAGTATAGCTTTTTGAGCTTGTAGTATATGAGAATTTTTACAAAGCTATATCACCATTTGTAAAAGAGGTTGGAAATAGTGAAGTTAATTGCGCCAATTTCAGTTGAGATGTGTAAATATCATTAGTTGATTTTTATTATTACATCAAGACCGCATGAAAGATTATAACACATTCTAATGACTAGCATAGTATCTTGTTGAGTTTTTTTTGATAGATTGCAACCATTAGATGTTTAAAAGGAATTTTAATATTTGACTACTCTTTCTATTCTCAGGGTATTATACGTGCTTCTGTAACACAAGATCACAGTTCAATACAGATGAAGCCCCCAACCCCATCTCTAGAGATTAAGTTACCAATGCAAACAGAAGGACAGAGAGAGAAAGCTTCCCTACAAGTGCAAACAGAGGAAAGTAGAGAGAAAGTGTCCCCACAACCATCCACCCCAGTGCATTCTGATGTGAACAGCGAGGAAGAGGATGAAGATGATTGGGATGCTTTCCAGTCTTTTCCTGCCTCAACAAATGCTGCTGCATCTGATTCAAAAGTGGAAATTGTTGCAGAAGAATATACACCGGCTGAAAATTCTCTTGTCTCCAATTTTGATACTAAAGATGATGACTTTCAAAAGTACACTGCTTCCGAATCTTTCGACAGTGTGAAAGAGGCTGTTGCTGAAGATAATGAAGAGACCAGGAAAGAGGAAATGATATCTGATAACCTAGGTGACACAAATGAGGTTGAAAAAATCCATGATTCAGGAACTAACCATCAAACCCAAGAATACTCTGCTTCCCAATCTTTCAACCAGGTGAAAGAGAGAATGGGTGAAGGTCATGGAGAGACCAGTATAGAAGTGATATCTGATACCCTTGGTGGCACAAATGAGATAGAAGAACATCATCACCATCAAGAGAGAGGAGCAATGTCAACCCAAGAAAATAAAGGTCAGGCCTTGGCTGATCTTGGACCTACTAAAGATTCTGGAGAATTGAGAGCAGTGAATTTAGTGGAGGATCAACAGTGGAGCAATGACAGCCATGTCAATATAAATGAAATTCAGGCTTCCTCAGATCCTTTATCTCATGAAAGAATTTCTGACTCTGAATCCTATGGAGAAGCAGATGGTAAAACTGATAGTGAGGAGCATCAAGAGAGTGATAAACCTTCAGGTTTACAAAAAGGCCAAGATGAAGCTGACGGAAAGTAAGGGTAGTCGTAGAGAAATTTTGTGGAACAAACTGTTGTGTTTGGCACCACGGGCAATCAATTCTGTTTTGGAAATAGATCCATGGTCGTAGCAGTCCTTAATCAGATCCCAAGGGAGTCTATTACATTCTGTTTCTAGAGCTGCAGAAGCATGATGGAGGAGTGTACAATCGTTGGGAGCTCATTTCTACCTTTTTCTCTTGAGTAATCTGTATGTCGTATTTCAGATCAGCATGCGCCAGGATATCCTATTCTTTTCCTGAGACTGCAAAAAGTTTAGAATTCTTGAATTGCCCATATTTTGGTATCATAAAAAAAGAAATCCCCATATTTAAGTTAGTGATATTTACCATGTTGTCCAGAAGGATGTAACACCAAAAGAAAAAAAGAAACCAATGTTCTAACATTTGTCATTTTGAGCTTGTAATGAGAGCAGATATGGTCCTCTTTGTTTCCACAAGAAAAAATATTTTGCCTTGGACCCTCAATTTCAACTCACGGCTCATTAGTCATGAGACACCCCTATTTCTCTGAACCAAGTACAATTAATGTGGGTGGACAGTGAGTGTATCACATCATATCCTGACGTAATGCAGTCTCCTTTGCACCTCTTTCCTAAATCTCTCCTTAGGTTGGAGAGAGAACTTGAAGACTTCCGGAAAAATTATAAATGATTTGCAAGTAGGGTTGGGTAAATCTCCGTCAATGAGAGTGCAATTCGTCACCTTCTGGAGAGCAGTGCCTCTTATTGTTCCAAAGTAGATGAGTAAGACTTAATCAAAAAGTAAAATATTTTATAATTAATTTAAATTGTGATTAATTAAGAGAAATTTTAAATATCATAATATCATGTGTCGAAGATCTTCAAAGATCATTTTTCAAACTTCTTCAAAGATCTTCAAACCTCCTTTAAAGGTTTTCAAAACTCTGTTAAAAGAGATTTATTTTCACCCATTGAGATAATAAATTCCTTCTCGAATTTAGATTTGAAGTGACCTCGTTTGAGCAAGGTTGCTACAATAAATCTTACTTTTGGATATGATTAGGTCGATAATACCATAAACCAACCTCCTAATATCCTTTTGAAAATACTCTTTTGACTATGACCTGTTGATGGCAAAATTCCCCTGCTACAGTAGTCGTCTCCAGTAACGGAATCTCAATCAACGCATAGTAGTAATTCCTCCTTCCTCCTGCAAAAAGAAGTCCGGACAGGTTGTCCAGACACACCCTTCGATGGTTTTGTTAGTCATGACTCAAGAGATCAAGCTATCAGACTTTTTCAGGGATAGTTAGCCTTACCATCCTCCTTGTGTGAAGGCCCTTTTATATAGTGTCAGAAAGTGTGGCACCGCTTTGCTAGCGGGTCCCATCGTCATGATTGCGGCTCATAGGACGGCAAAGCAATCATGACATTTCTGGTGCCAGGTGGCAGTTGTCAGGAAGGTATTCAGGCGGTGGATGTCGCCTCAATTTATGACTTTAAATATCTGGGATGTGTCGGAGACCTGAGAAGACTTGGGAATGTCTTGTCGAATGTATCTTGCATTAAAGATGAGTGACAGTTCAGGAGACTTGGTCGTCAGTGTTGTCAGAGTTATCTTTTTTATTGTGGGCAGAAATGGATCCGACGAATCGCGAGTGTTTGACGAGCCAAGCTGTCCGGGTAAGCGTCACCAGAGTATCCGGACATGTCTGTCCAGGGAAGTTGAATCGTCCTCCTCTCCTATCCGGCTGCAGGCGCCGGATGTGAAATATCCGGAGAAGGTGGAACTTCGGCCGGATCCGGATGTGAGATATCCGGATGAGGTGGAACGCCGACCGGATATAATGGCGGTTGTGAGACATCCGGGTGGAATGTCGGCGGAGAAGAATTCCGGATGTGATATATCCGGGTGGAATGAGCGATGTCACGTGTCGCAAGAGGGAGGGAGCCAAGCGGCACTTTTTAGGGAGGATCCCACATGACCCACATCTTAAGCCAAATGCTCTCAAAATTAAATCTTTCAACCCTGTATGAGTTTTGGACTGATAAGAAGCCTTACCTAGCTTACTTACAACCTTGAGGATCAATAAGACATATTCAAACTAATTCCCATCAACATGGGGTATTGGGCCTTGAACAAATAAGTGGGTGTTCATAGGATACTTTAATAAATGAAAGGGATATATAATGATCAATCAACAAATTGACGAGAGTAACTCAAATTTAGTCATGAGATGTCGATTGCTTGGAAAATACTTTCCTAAGTAGAGATACACAAAAAAAATGAATAAGAGGAAGGCATCACAAATCCTATTGAAGAAATTGAGAATACCTTACCACCCAATGGAAGTATACCTTTGAGTGGTTAATTTATGCCTAATTGGAAGATGTTAACATATATCTTCCACTGCTATATGCTATATGATATAGCATGAGAAGTGGCTCAAAGATTTGAATAGATATAATTTAAAGTATGTTTAGTTCTATGAATAATTGTATTGAATTAAACCTTGCAGTACTTTTTCCGAAATATACGATGTTCATAAAAATCTAACTCTCCCATTTTCTATTCAATAATCAAACCTCGTTTACTCAAAATTGTCATCCATCTCTTATTCTATGCCCTAGTCATACAAGCCATAATTTGGTGGTATCTAAAAATGATTTTGAGGTTGAAATTTGTACTTATAACCATACTATTCAAAATTAAATAAGACCATTAATTTTTTGTTCTTTCAGCATAGTAAAGAGCACCCTTTGAGATTCTCATAACTCCACCTCTAGCTTTTTTATCTCTTTGTATTTCAATACCAACATTTTTCTTTGAAACCCCGTTATCTTTTATATTGAACTCATTAATACTCAACATATACTTTAATTTCTCAACATATGGCTTACTATTGAGAGCAATCAATAGATTATTAATTTATAAAGTGAGTACAATTGAAGATTCATCGTTGTCTAAAATAGATACAATAGTCATATTCACATCACACAAATCAGTTAAATAGCATGAATATATCAAAATGTTTGTACCATTAGTAAAGAGTTTGCTTCAAAACATATAGGGGCCTTCCTAAGTTGTATTACTTGGTGGTTGAAGATATACGTCGACCTCCATTAATGACTGTTGTGCATAAGTTGAATACTCTAACCTATAAAGGAGTACAATTTAGTACATTGGGGAATGTACATGTGAAGATGTTTATAAGTTTGGAACTTTGAGTCAAGATGGGAGATTGTTGAAAAATGCCTCAAATTCTTATGTGTTATATGCTCTTTTCTTAATGAATGTTATATAAAATATTTTATATATTGGGAGTTCCTAGTAAAACTAGATATTAGATACAGAAATTTATTAAAAATATCTTCATAAATATTTAAGGAGATGAGAAGAGGTGGGAGACAGCTGATATAGTGAGGACTTGTAGTTTAGGATATTAATGAAAGGAATATGAAACATGAAATGTTTTGGAGCTTAATAGTTGTATTTGATTCTTCTTTCCTCTATGATACTTTGTATGGCATAACCGGAATGAGCATCTCTTTCAAGGATGTCCATATGTTTGATTAAATTATGTTAAAACTGTGTGTGCCTCTTTTTGTGATTTTACTTTATTTTTATGTTTTGCACTAGCTCATGATATTGAAGTTTTCATTAACATAATCGTTAACAAACTCAGGAGGTCCACTTATTTGAAGCAATCATTTGAGTAGTGATACATTGGATTTCATGATGTTGTAATTTTTAATAGGTTTATGATGGTTAAAGAAGATCATTGTTTGCATGCCAAATGGTTTAAGGATTGTTCTCTCATTATTTTGTGTCTTGATGTGATATCATTAGTTGGGATGATAAAGAGATGATTGTCGTCTTCAAGATGCAGCTACCTTCAAACTTTCGGGATGAAGGGCATCAGAGAAACAAATTATATAAGATGAAAAAAATTACATTGAAAGAGCTAGAAACATGATTCTATAATGATGTGAGGTGGAGGACTCACGAGAATGAGTTGTAGAAGATGAGACTGACAGCGACTTTAAGGAGGATGTTGGAAATATCTGATAAAAGAAAAATTAAAAAATAAAAAATAATTCCCAACCTTGGATCTGAAGGGTGCATGCATCCATCATCCTAGGAATACTAGATTTAAGGTAACAAAAGCATTGAATCATAAAAACTTAGATCTAGAACTCAAAATCCTTTTCCTTTTGATATAAATGTTCTTGGATCAAATATAGTTAGTGAAGTGGATGCCGAGGACTTTGTAACCTTCTATTTTTCATTCAATGTATTTGAAACTTTTTGTTTTACTATAATTTTTATAACAAAATTATTTTTTTTTATTAATTTTATTTTATATTTTATTAAATAATTTTTTTAATGGTGTGTTTTCTTCGGCTTTGATTCGAGATTTTTATTTTTATTTTTTACTTTTGAGATTTAGCTGATTTACAATTGAACTGTAAATAATTATATTAAATTATATGCTATTTAATTATTAATGGAGTTTATGATTAGTGTTAGCCACAACAGATAATATGATTTATGTAATACTTTAAATCATAGATAATGATAATTAATTATCAAACTTTAATTAACTACTTATATTATTCTTAAGTTTTACTTGATCCCGTTAAAACTCTTGTCAAGCCCCCTGTGCTTTAGTAATAGTACAGTGATGGATAATGCTTAGGTAGATCTTACTACTTTTGATTAATTTATACTTGGTTATTTGAAAATATATTAAAATTTATTAATAAAGCTCATTAGATTGTTATGAAAAAAAAAAACAATTAATCCTTTTGTTATTCAAAATTATGAAAAAATTTATAATCAAATCTTGCTTTTGAAAATATTCTATTGAATTTTTTTGTAAAATGTTTTAATTGTTTTAAGCTATTTTACTTTTTTATTTAAAAATAATAATTATATAAATATGAAGAATAATTACAAGTGAATTATTATAAATAAAAGTCATTTTTAAAAAATATTTTAAAATATAGTAAAGAGCTCGGCAACATTCCAAATTCTCAAATAATTTTTTGTTTTAAAAAACACGAAAATTGTTTTTAAAAACACTATCAAACAGTCATTAATTATTACTATTATGTTTGCATACATTTTAAGAAACCCTATGTGTTCAAATTCTATTTACTTTGGAGTTTCCAACATTAACCCTTAATCTAATAGGAAGTAGATAGTATTTTAATCTATTTCATGCATGGGTACACAGAGAGAAAGGTAATTTAACAACATAGTAAACTTTACATCAACAATTTCCAAGAAATCTTTACCTTTAATTTATATTTGAAATGTGCCTCTGCCCAGCTGTTCTCTGGCTGAAACTCTTTGAGAATATTTTTGAACCCCACCCCCAATGCATTGCGTCAGAGAAAAGATTTCCCCATTTTAAAAGACTATATATCATTGATTTTTACCATGTTCTTGGAAGCTCTGGGTCTTTAATTAAGAAGTTGAATGTAAGAACATTTAGATGTTGCAAAATAGGAGATATTATTGTGCGACTCACTTTTGATAAAACTGAATTGATAGTCACTAATATGCATGTTTACTAGGAGTTATGGCTTTTTTTTCTAGCGGTTCAAGGGAATCGGAGGTGAGGAAAAAAAAATTTGCACCAAAGGGGTCTAAGGTTAATTGTTTTCTTCTTTGGGAGATCTTTATTATTGTTGTATAGTGAGGTGTGTATGCATAAAAGCTTAATTCATATAAGAGCTTTGAGGGTGTAATTTTTAAGTAATAATGCATCACCTGAGTCTCCTTTCCTTTGTGAATGTAGATCAAATTGATTAAATTATTGTGTATGTTTTCTTTTATTACACTATTAATTGAATTCTTGTATGTGTTAGTTTATGCAAATTATATAATGTTATTTGATTTTTTTTTTTTGGTGGTTTAAGGTTTGACAAATTTCAATGCATAAAAATTCACATAGCATAACCCAAGTTTAGGGTTTTCTCTATCCCTTTTTTTCAAAATATTACAGAAAAATCCCTTTTTCCAAAATATTACAGAAAAACAACAATAAAAACAAAATAGTATACAGTCATTATTCTCGGACTCTTCTTACAACCAATGAGGTCATTTAATCCACGTAAAGTTGTTTTGTTATAAAGCCTCACCCTCAAATATTATTATGTTTGAAAAAGGTCCTCACCACCTTTTGGCCATGGTGAAGGTCCAAGGCCGAGGCTTTTAACTAAAGAAACCTCGCAGTCTCTGCAAAACACGAGGTGCCCATAATTTCTTGCTCAAGTGAGTATTCCATAATCTCGTAAAATGGTTGTTCATCTCCATTTTCTGCAAAAACATGATGTGTCAATATATATAGTGTGTTATTAGCATGTACAAAACCCTAACTAGATCTGTATGATACCATTTCCATACTGAACTCAGAAAATGTGGAAGGCTTTATACCTCATGATTAAGAATCAGTAAATAACGGAAAAAAGACAAAGAAAAAGAAAAAGAAAAAGAAAAGGACTAAATAGAACCAGAAAAAATGAAGAGGAGAAAAGTACTCAAACCAGCACTCATGTTACAAGAACACTCACTATATTTTCAGAATCCGAAAGAGGGAGATTGATCTGTAAATAGACCCAACAGGACAGGTGGCTGGGCTCAGACAAGCCTAATAAACTCATGAGATAATATTAAATTTGAACTCTGATCATCAGAAAAACTGTTGGGATCCCAATCCCATATGCCCACTGAGAGAGTGCCCCATGTCTAAGAATTAATCAAAGTATTTGATTTTTCGTATGTTAAAAGATCTCATGCACTGATCTCTACACCGTCATAAGATTAATCCTTTTAATTTCCTCATGCATGCCAATGGAGAATCTGCTGGAGAGAGATTAATAATTACCTGATTCTGTTTTTTCGATTCTCAGCACAGAAATAGTTCCCAGTGCTAAAATCATCGTCACTTTGCTCATCTTCCCCATTACTGCTTACCTACACAAACACAGAAAGATAAAACCATGTATATGGTAGTTTTCAATTAAGTTTGTTTTAATCATGCAGTGAGAGCTTATATATATAGGCATTTTGGGAGAGAAATACTGATCCCGACTTCCTGTTTCAACCACACGCTGAAAGGTTGAGTGGCATCCCCATCCCCACCACGTGGAGGTGGGCAGTCCACACAAAAACTGAGAAGAAAAATTAAGGGAGAAGAAAAAAAATAAAAAATAAAAAAGGAGTATGGATTATTTGGTCTAATGTGCATATAATCCAACTGTAATTCTCTCTTAAAAATTGGTGTGTTCATTATTTTTATAATGACAAGACTAGATCACGTGGTTTATCTAATTTTTTAAAATTGTCATATCCCTATTTAATTCTATAAAAAAGAAAAAAAAAAGCTTATTTTATTTGGCCGTTATGATTTTGTGCTCAAAACATATTATTATTTGTACAATTTTTTCTAACGGAAACAAATAATCATTCATTATTAGCTTTATGTTACGGAGGTGGTGTTTATTTTTTAACCGAATAGAAAAAACTAAAATATTTGATTTTTTCTATTCAGGTAAAAATAACTTGTTGACATCATCCAACATAATTAAAATAAACTTATTATCAATAGGTTTAATTTAATTATGTTGGATGATGTCAATAGGTTACTTTTAGCTAAATAGAAAAAGCTAAATATTTTGGTTTTTTCTATTAAGCCAAAAAACAAACACCACCTTAGTCTTTTCCTAAACTCGTGCGACACTAAAACAAATCAAGACACTCGATCTTGCTAACTCGGTCTTATTCTCAATGCTTAACTTGTTATACTAAGATGCTCACGACTCGAAAGTTTTAGAAGGCATAATAAGCAACTCTTAAATAATACAAGTTTTTATTACTCAAAGGAAGCTTTACAAGTGCTTTGGGAACTCACTTGCTTAGTTATGAAGTGATTTGGGTGGTTTTTTGGATGGTGTCTTGGCCAAATGAGGGTCTCACCTATTTATAGGCACCAATGGAACTGTTGAAACCTTGGAAGGTTCCTTACAACTCAAGAATAATCTAGAACTTTCTACACACTTTTATGTACAAACCTATGTACAAGAATATATAAAAGATATCAAGAATTCTTTAGAAAGTCTTGAACTCCTTTCATGTCTTCCACCATAGTGTAGAGATGTGTTGACTTTTCTAGGCATCTCTAAAACTTTCCACACTCTTCTCTCCTATGGCTAAGTGTAGGAGTCTCCAGAAGCTTTCTGGTTCTATATAAACCCATGGGAGACTCATTTGAAGCATCTTGTAATATTTAGTCATCTATCCTTGGTTTTGGGGGAAACTTGTGCCTAAATTAACTATATATATATATATATATATATATATATATATATATATATATATATATATATATATATATATATATATATATATTAATTGTATAAATAAATCATTTCACTTAGGTGAAATTGTAGCGAGAAGAAGACAAGTCTCTATTTGGTAATATTTTTAACACGTATTTTTAAAAAACGATTTTTTAGAATAATTTTTAAAAACATATCCATAATGTTTTTTAATATTAAAATTTATTTAAGAATTTGTAATATTTTCAACTTATTTACTGTGTTTTTTAATTTTTAAAACATCAATTTTATGTATATATTAATTTATTTTCAATTATTTTTTATATGTGTTTCATTATTTTTTAAAATAAATAAAAACGATATAAAATAATTAAAATATATTTTCAAAAACTAACTCTAAAATTTAATTATTTCAAAAAAAAAAAAAAACTCTTTTATATATCAAGCATTTTTTTTTTCTCTCAAATCCTCCAAAAATAATATTTAAGAATGGTTAGGAGTTTAAAATTTAAAAATAGTTTTCTCCTCCGTATAACATGCATTTAGTATATTCAAAATGTTTTAAAATGTTTTTAATTTGTATTTTCAATTATTATTTAAAATATTTTTACAATAATTAAAAATATTTATAAAAGAAAAAGGAAAAAAAAGAAGCTATTTTTAGGCTTACATAGACAGGGAAAGTTGGTGGGAATATTCCAGGGTACGTGTAGGCAGCCTTCTAAGTGTTTATTTAGCGTGTTTTAGGTAAGCAAAAAGGCTTAGAGCAATTTTATTAAATAAAACGGTAGTAAATATTTAAGCATGAAGGTGTATTTAAAATAAAAAGAATTTTTTAATATTTAATTTTATTTACATGTTATTTTATAAATTTAAAAATATTATATTATTTAACTTATATTAATTTTATAATTATCATTATAAAAATAAATGTAAAATCATTTTTCAGTGTTTTATGATCGCCCAACAGCCATTTAAAATGGCCCAAACATGAATTTTAAGCCCATACATGCTCTAAAGTCTAACCCATTTTAGATTTTGCATCTCTACCCCACATCGGAAGAATATAGAACAAATAAGGTCTTTATGAACAATTAGAACATGATAAAAGTCGATAATCCCATTTGAAAATTGAGTGTTAATGTTGCAACAAATGATCGCTTTCCCAATTGTATGCTTATTGCTTGTAGACTAGTTGGAATTTTGGTTTTAAACTTTGTCAAAACTATTGTCAAAGATCTAGAAATGTAATACGATTTGGCTGTCACATAATCTCTCTTAATAGTTTCACAATTGATGATTATTTCTATATAGAAATAGTAATAGGGCAGGTTTGGGATAAATCGTCTTCCATTCCAACCCTTAAGTGGGACAAGAATCATCTCATTTAACTTTTTTTAAATTATTTAATTTTTTAATTACATTATAGTAAAAAATATTTTATAAATAATTAAAATATTTTATTTTTTATAACTTATTTTATTGAAAATTATTATTATTATTATTATTAAAATAAAAATAAATTAAATTAAATTTATATATAATTAGGATGAGGCAAAATACACAAACTTGGGTTTTTAAAAAAATCACAAACTCACTTTTAATATATTTATTTAAATTTCAAATACGGGCAAAGTGAGAAAAAAAAAAAAGTGGTCTTATTGTCATCCTTATTTCCATATATAATTGATTCTCCAAAAAAGTTGGTTATGGCCAAAGGCTATAGGGGGTTGAACATAAACTCCCAACTTGGAAAAATTTGGTCATGACCCTATTTAGGCAAGTTTACCCTCATATATTATAATTTATAATACACATAGTAATTATGTACCAATTTTGTGTCTCCGGAAGCTTCTAACATATCTATGAAAAAATGAAATATAAAAATAAAACTTTAATAAATAAATTGATTTTAATTACCTTATTTCAAAGTTCAATTAACTATAGTTGAGAATATAAAAACATCAATCATCACGATCCTCTTAATAATTTTTTTTTTTTTGAACAGGACAAGAGCCCAATTCCTACAATATGTTGTTTCGACAATTCCTTCACTCGTCCAAAAGACTTCACGTGAAAACCTGGCTACTTCACGCGGGATGAAGGCGATTCCACGTTGTTTGGCCCCACCCACACCACATGCCACACTTCTACTACACTTCTACCCAGACAAAAAAGAGACCCGACCATAGACTCGCAGACGCCTGCAATCCACACAAACAACCTACCTATCTTTACCTGTTTTTTTCCCTGCAAACTATGATACATTTATGGTACGGAATCAAACTTCCTTTCTTTTTTTTTTTTTTAAATATCCAAAAAGAAAAAAAAAAAACATACGTAAATTTATAATTTATATCCTAATTTTATTTGTTTAAATTTTTATTTAAGGAGTTAAATCTTATCTAATATATTTAACGATCCAGATTTAACCTTGAAGTGTATCATGGGGTCAAAATCAAAATAGTAACTTTATAGTACATGTAGTCGTAATGGTTACTAAAGACAAGTTGATGTCGAGTCAGAATTAGATGTACAATTGCACTAACTCCACCTATAACACAGCCGTATATTATTGTTTTCTTCCCTTCTAACGTTTTGATCATTTGGGGTGTTTGTCTGTACTGCTTCACAAATTATGCTAGTGGAGATGGAGAAAGGTTGGATGCACACCTTCACATGAATTCTCACCCTTATTTTATTTATTTATATAATATTATTTTATTTTTTTGGTTGTTGAGGAACATGATAGAAAGAATATAGAATTGGAAGGGGTTAAACATGGCCATTTAAAGAGAAAAAAAAAATCATCATTTTAATAATATTTTCTAAAACATAACCTAAGACACTTTCCAAAAATTTAATTAAAAATTAGAGTCTGTTTGATGGAATTTTTAAAAATATTTTTTTGTTTTTAATATTAAAAAATAATTTCAACACATAGAAAATAATTTTTAAAAATTAATATCTTTTAAATAGTATACCAACTCTCCTAAAAGTAATTGCTGTTAGAAAATGTGTTTACTCTAATCTTATAATACGTTCACCCAAGTGCCCATGATGATTTGATGGATGCGGCCAACCCTTCGACCTATCAACAATCTCCCCCTTAGCCGTATATTATTGTTTTCTTCCATTCCTAACATTTGATCATTTGTGGTGTCTTCATGTTTGTCGGTACTGCTTCACAAATTATGCAAGTGGAGATGGAAAATGATTTCTCACCCTTATTTTCTTTATTTATATATTATTATTTTATTTTTTTTGGTTGTTGAGGAACATTGTAGAAAGAATATAGAATTGGAAGGGTTAAACATGACCATTTAAAGAGAAAAAAAATTCATCATTTTAATAATATTTTCTAAAACATAACCTAGGACACTTTCCAAAAATTTAATTAAAAATTAGAGTCTGTTTGATGGAATTTTTAAAAATAATTTTTTGTTTTTAATATTAAAAAATAATTTCAAAAAATAGAAAATACTTTTTAAAAATTAATATCTTTTAAATAGTATAAGATCTTGGGCGTTATCAACTCTCCTAAAAGTAATTATTGTTAGAAAATACGCATACTCTAACCTTATAATGTATTCACCCAAGTGCCCACGGCGAACACAAGGGGAGTTGATGGATGCGATTAATCCTCCGATCTACCAACAATCTCCCCCTCAACCATATGTTATTGTTTTCTTCCATTCCTAACGTTTGATCATTTGGGGTGTCTTCACATTTGTCTGTACTGCTTCACAAATTATGCAAGTGGGGATGGAGAAAGGTTGGATGCACACCTTCACATGATTTCTCACCCTTATTTTATTTATTTATTATTATTATTATTATTTTTGGTTGTTGAGGAACATGATAGAAAGAAAATAGAATTGGAAAGGTTAAACATGGCCATTAAAGAGAAAAAAAAAATCATCATTTTAATAATATTTTTTAAAACATAGCATAGGACTCTTTCCAAAAATGTAATTAAAAATTAGAATTGTTTGATGGAATTTTTAAAAATTAATATCTTTTAAATAGTGTAGGATTTGAGGCGCTATCAACTCTCTTAAAAGTAATTGTTGTTAGGAAATGAGCATACTCTACCCTTATAATGCATTCGTCCAAGTGCCCATTGCAGACACAAGGTGAGTTGAGGTGAGTTGAAATTGCATATCTTAGCCTTATAATGCATTGGGTGGAGTTGAAGTCATATACATTAACCTTATAATGGATTCACCCAAACGCCCACGACGAACACAAAAGGAGTTGATGGACTCGGCCAACCCTCCGATCTGCTAACAATCTTCCCCTAGCGACACCCCTGGGGTTCGAACCCATGACCTCAACTCTAATATCATTTGTAGAATTTCAGGCGCTACCAACTCTCCTAAAATTAATTGGTGTTAGGAAATGCTCATACCCTAACCTAATAATGCATTCACCCAAGCGCCCACGACGAACACAAGGGGAGTTGATGGATGCGGCCAACCTTCCGATCTACCAACAAATAGTATTTTAGTTAAATCTTTAAAAATAACTTTTATGTTTAAAATGAAGTTGCTCCTTTAAAAGGCAACTTATATTATAAAAAGAATCATAAGTTTAGAAATAATTTTAAAAGTGTCATATTTTAACAAATATTTTTTAAAATTATTTTGTTTTTTTCCAAAAATTCATTAAATCTTGTCATCCTCATTGCAATGATGAAATTATGCAAAATTCACTAGATGGTTGGATTTTATAAAATAACATATATCTATATATATATATATAACTTTAACAAGTGATAAAAATATTAATAAAATTGTAAGTGGAGATTTAAAAATAATAATATAATAATATTAAACAATAAAAGAATGTACATTGACATCAATATCATAAATAAAAAAAATGTATGATTATTACTTAATATTTTGATTTTTTTTTGCATATCATCTGGAGTGCGAAATTTTTTGGACTTCTCTTTGTATTATATTCAAAATTATATATGATATTTACCGGGAATCATAGTCAAAAAGTGATGAAATATTAGCTTGTATTTGGTAACTATTTTTTAAAATAATTTTAAAAAATCTTCTATAATATTTTGTAGAACCATATTTTTTTTATATCTAGTTACTAGTTTTAAAAATAATTTTGAAAAATAGTATTTGAAAAGTCTTTTATGATATTTTGTAGAACGAGGCTAAAATGTTTTAACATGTTTTTAATACTTTTAAAAATAAGTTTTATATCTAATATTTTATTTTTAATAATTGTATATGTTTGTATAATTATTTTTTTAAAACAGTTCTAAAAAAACAAGTGAAACAATCAAGAACAATTAAAGATAATTTATAAAAACATTATATTTTCTATTATTAAAAACAAAATATATAAAACATTTTTTTTTTTTTTTGTCAAACATATTTTCATGTATTTTATTTTAGAGATGATAAAATTAATTTTGAAAACAGTTGTCAACCATACACATAACATCTATAGCCTAAATTATAAAAATCTGCTTCTATAATTTATGAAAACTTATTTTAAAATTATGATTTCTAATTATATAAAAATCATATTTTAAGAATGCCATTTGAAAGTGATTTAAAAAATGTACAATGGGGCTATAAAGCCTGTAACAAATTCTTGCTTGTGTCTTTACGCTTTGGGTGGTGAGTCTGGTGAGCTCTCTCTTTCAGTAATTAATCCCAGACTTCATGTGCAAACCTGCCCACTTCACGCGGAACCCAGGCGCTTTCACGGTGTTTGGCCCCTCAGTACCATTACTTTAATGCAGAAAAAGACCCCAACGTCAGATCATGAATATATATACCCGGACAGGGAATCACGTGAAGGTGTAGCATGTGAAAAATATGGATGATGTGATGACCCATAAAGAATCGGTTTTGTACAACTATATATATTTGGGGAAAATAATCGAAAGGTGTACCATGTGAAAAATATGGATGAAGGGATGACCCATAAAGAATCGGTTTTATGTGGTACATTTTTAAATTACTTTCAAATGGCATTCTTAAAATATGATTTTTATATAATTAGAAATCATAATTTTAAAATAAGTTTTCATAAATTATAGAAGCAGATTTTCATAATTTAGGCTATAGATGTTATTTGGGTATGTATTTTATTTCTCACTTTTATTTGGTTTTATTTTTATTAATTTTTGTAAATATTTGTTCGTATATATTTATTGAGTGTGTACAGAATTGAACATCAAACAAACTAAAAATTTTGTTTAAATAAGATGAAGAATTCAGTAAATGTATTTTGATAAGAAAATAATTTTAAAATATTATTTTTAATAAAAGAAAGTTTTTTTTTATTTATAAAAATTCAGAAAAATGCATTTAGAAAAAAAATCCAAAATAATTGTTTTTAATAGAATTAGAAAATTGTTTTTAATAATATTGTCCAAAAATTTCTTTGTTTAATAAAAATTGTCCAAAAATTGTTATGTAAATAAAGTTGTCCCAAAAATTAATTTTTAACAAAATTGTCCAAAAATATATATTTTTTTAAATGGATTCTTTTTCCTTAATTAAAATGGGATTAAAAGTGTTTTTTTAGAAATAGAGGATTTAAATATTTGTTTTTCTTTTTAATTAAAATTTCTTTTGCAAATAAAGTTATGTCGTTTTAAATAATTTGTAAAAATAACTTTTTTTTAAACAAAAATGAATCAAAATACTTTTGTAAATAAAATTTCAAAAATTCATTATTTTCTAAAAAAAGCAAGTAAAATAATTTTTGTTGCCAAATTAAAATTTTGTAATAAATTTTTTTTGATACAATAAGTACAAATAACTTTTTTTTAAAAAATGAAATACAAATGAAATTGAATCAAATCATTAATTGAAAATAAATTAAAACTTCTTTTTTTTTTTTTGTAAATTAACAAATTGAAATCATTAATTCAAAATCATTTTTTATAAAATCCTTTGAAATTTCTTGAAAACCATTTTTTTTAATACCCATTTTTTTTAGTTCAATAAATCAGTTTTGTACAATTCTCTTGTTATTCATTTTATGTATTCTGATAATTAGATCATCATTATTTTTGTGTATATTGATTTTTATCATGACTTGTATATTGATTATTTTTCTTAGTATCCATAATTAATTAATTAATTGCCACAATTTCCTTGATTCGTTTAGTAAAGGCCGTATGTATATGGGCTTAGAGGGGTGCTACGGCTCACCACCATATTTTCCCAATAAGTAACCTAACCCCCGAACTTGACTTTGGTTTTCCATAGACTTGTTTTTCCTTTAGGAGTCACACTTAGGGTTTTTCTTTCTTATTTTGTTTTTCCCTTTCAAAAAAAAAAAAAAATTGAAATAAGTGGTGACTCCAAGTATTTTTCTAAAAATCAAATTTTCACTAAACAAATAAAAAAGCGAGTCACACCGTCGAGTGGGAATGCACATGAAAATGCGGGGTCCACAAAATGGCGACTCCACTGGGGATTTTTTTTAAAGGGTCAAACTTGAACTCAAGTTGAGGGGAATGTGGCGTTTGATTGGTTGATCAATGGATACTCCTCTCTACATGTCTTTGTATGATTGGGTGTTGATTACGCATTGAGAGCTTTGATATGTTTATTTGTGATGCTTGTTTGGTTATTATTGTTCATTAAAGATGTTGACATGTTGGTTACATCGATTGATTCTCTTACCTACTTTAGCATAATGACTCTTCTTGTTGTACGATTATCTTGCTTTCCTGGACATGTATATTCTCATTTTTGTATATCTCATTCATCTTGACATGATTGATTCTATTTGTTGTATATTATCTTGTTTATCTCAACATATTGTTTATTCTTGTTATATACCTATCTTGCTCATCATATTGTTGCCTAGCTTGTGTGTGGTTATGAGTGATATACCTATCATTTGCATGACTGCTTGGTGCATGACTATTATTCTTCTATGTGATGCATGTATTGCTTGTCCGTGTGGGACACACATCTATCCCCTTACCTCCAACTCCCTAGTCTCGGTCGACTTTGTTTCCCTTGATCTCGTATTTGATATGAGACTTGTTACTTTGTTTGTTCTTCGACCGAGCTAGTGGTTAGGAGTAGGGTTTAGCGATGGGCTATATCGATGTTTGGGAGCATTCTGGATGAAGCCGACACATTGATGCTGATTGGAGTCCGATATTTGAAGACTTGTATAGCCTAGAGCTAGGTTTCAAGATATTTGTGTGACCATTGTGTTTTCTTTCTACTTTAGCTTCATAGGATTTTCAAATGCACCCACACCACTCACTGTGCACTTTAATCGACTACTAAGTGTTGAGAGTTGCGACAACTTTCATTATAAGAAACCCCTTGGGATGTCGAGGTAGTACATGTGTGGAGGTGATAATCACCTTGCATGGAAGCACCCCGTCTCTTCGGAGGCGTGCAGAGGGTTGCGTACCACCGGAGGGTATGATCGTTTCTGGTAGGGATCCTTTAAAGTCCACCCCTCTTCTCTTTAGAGCCATCTTGACCCTGTAGTTTGAGTTTTAGATCATTCGATTAGGACTCTCTCCCTACACGTGGGTGCATCTAAGGGATTTCAGAGCCTCTTTGGTTACACTTTGGGTCCAATACTCCCTCATTGAGTCTCCAATTGAGAGTGCATAGAGATCAGTATGGGTTTGAGTTACAGTCGGATAGTCCTTCTACACTTTGATGCCTTGCTCATTCTAGTTTAGACTAGCATTTTTTCCATGTTTTCCCTATGCATACCATATCTCGTGCTTTATGCTCTTCATGATTGGTTCTTCATTCTCAGTGTGGATTTACCATCTTGGGTTAGAGTAGAGGGGAGCTTAGTTCGATTTTTCGAGAGATCATGCATAGATTAGCAGACTATCACAGTTGACTAGTTCACGGACGCCATGGATTCTATTAAGGTATCTTATGTTTCATGCTCTTTAGAATTGGTTTTTCATTCTCAGTGTGGATTTGTCATCTTGGGTCAGAGTAGAAGGGAGATTAGTTCGCTTTTCCGAGAGATCACACATGGATCAACGGGTTGTCACAGTTGATCAATTCACGGTTTCCATGGCTTCTATTTAGGAGGCCCTGGCCAGTCTCAGGCAGGAGATAGGCAGTCAGTAGAGTAGACAACCCATAATTCAGGATGAGACGCCTTATGACAGCCACCTCCACTACTACCACCCGTTTCGACAATATCACAAGCCCCACCCTATATATTACATGGTCATTCTGAGGTTGCCCCGTTTGTAGTAGTCCAGACCACAGTCCTTGAGGATACTCATGCATGTATGGATTGTATTGAGTAGCGTATCAGACAGTTGAGAGTATCTGACAGTTCATCGACTTGGGATGATCTTGATAGTATACCAATGGCCAGTCTACCGGCCAAGTTCAGGATGCCTGACATTGAGAGGTACACGGGCGTTGGTTGTCCCTACATTCATCTTCGACTCTACAGTACTGTGATGAGAGCCCATGGGTTAGACGAGTCACAGATGATCACCATGTTTCCTTTATCTCTGAGTGGCATAACCTAGTGTTGGTTCACATATTTGGATTCCTCGCGATACAAGACATGAGAGAGCTTGAGGGTTTTAGACAGAGATTAGATGAGTCCATTTCTTCTTTCATCTCCCGCCGGCGGAAGAAGATAGCAGAGATTGTTGATTGACCATTATAGAGAGGTGACTTAGTCTTGAGGGTCATCAGAGGTTTGATTAGAGATCCTAAAGGGAAGTTCAGACCCAATTGGAGCGACCTTATTTCATTAAAGAGCTTACCTCAGAGGGCGTTGCATGGTTGATGGATCTAGATGGAAACCGATTCTCGGAGCTGACCAATGTGGATCAATTAAAGAGGTACTATGTTTGAGACCATGGTCGTAGGATGGGTGGTCATCATTTCAGTTAGCCATATACCCTTTCACCCTTTTGATACATAAACCGTTGCTAGCCCATTGAGTCTCGCATGTGCATTATAACTTTTTTTCTTATTGCCTTGCTCACATTTCTACACCGGGATAGGGCCCCTTTAGTGTATGCATGCATTGTTTGGGAGTCTCATGAGTCTTGGACCTACAGGTGCATCTTTCTCTCATTATTTTTTCCTACCGTCATATTACTGCATTCCATCGTATCTCATTGGTTGTGTTCTTCATCTTTTCTTCTTAGTTCTATCTACTGCTTGTTTTGTTTCATATTCTCTCCACCATGAGTGGTAATCCTTCTTTGTTCATTACATGGAGGATAGTCACATCATTTCCACTGTCTATCCCATGGACACCAGTTCAGAGATTCTTAGTTTGAAAAGGTCATCTTGTCAGAGAGAGTTTTTGTTACCTTATTTTTTGAGAGTGTGTCTATCCATCGTTGATATCATCTTTTGGGTTTATTTTGTTCATGCTCAGGGTTGATGAGAGTTCGTATGTGAGCTTTCTGAGACCCTCATTTTTTGTATTCGCTGTAACATGTATTTTGAGAGTGAGATGGGTGACCTTCTCTCAGGAGCTTTGGATCATTGTCTCTTCCATCATTACATTCATTGTTGATGTGACTTCACTTCATGTTTGATTTGAGTGGATCATTACTCCTTTTTGTGTTATTTGCTTCGCCATCATCCTCATTTTGCTTTTGATTCATCCCCTTTGCCTTACCCTTGTCCTTCTTTGCTTACACTAACCTATTCCAGGTTTGATATTTCCCTTGCATCACTCTTGCGTATGTCATTATCAGTTTGATTTGCTTCATTGTCTTATTATTGATATTATATTCACATTGGGCATCTTCAGGTCCAAGGCTCACGAGCTTTTCTATACATGTTGCAATTTATACATGAGGGCATGGGTTTTTCATCATTTAGTATTTAGGCCTAGTTTCCCTTCATTTCTATCACCTTATCACCCTAGCCTATGTTACGTCCCGTGTCTTAAGACCACCCTGAGGCCATGGGATCAGATGTCATCTTCGACAACCCTTACTTGGACGGGTATTTGAGACTTGGTTAATATTTGGATATCATCATGCTTCTTCTTCTGGGAGGCGCCTCTTCGATGTTTGGACCCGATTCAGTTGTGGATTTGGATTACTGGGATCACACGTTTGATGATGGATGATTTGATGTCACCAGATTTTCTAATCTATCACACATTCGAGGCCATATTAGGGCATATTCCGTTTCGGTTGAGGTTTATAGATCTTCATGGATTTGCATGCTTGTCCCCATTTACAGGATGCACGCCGAGACGGTGACCTGTTTTTTATCTTATCATGATCTCCCAGGAGAGTCTCTCTTGAGCAATTTAGTTGGGCCCACACTTTTGACATTTAGATGTCCTATTGCTTCTTCTTTTGAGAGACACCTTTTGATATGTGGGTTGGATTCAACTATGGATTTGGATGATTGGGATCACACATTTGATAACAGATTATTTGATGTTGTTCGATTTTCGGCTTATTCCACATCTGATTCCATACTATGGCATATTTTCGTTTCGATTGAGATTTATAGATTTTCATGGAGCTACTGATTACTACTCAAAAAGTGCTATTTGATAGCTTGTAATTAATCCTTTTAAACACTTTTGAGTAGTAGTTATTGCCTTTTAACCCAATTAATATGTTAAGGACCCTTGCAATCAATTCTAATCAAATTGTGTTAAGTTTTGGTGTTTTGATAGCTTTTTGATCACCAAAGCAATATGAGATTGAGGAGAGTTATTGGGAATCCTTGTCAAAGCAATGGAAAGATCAGAAGCATGAAGAACCAAAGCTTTGAAGTCCTTTGCCATAAGCAAATCCGGAATGAAAGGAGGGGAAGCAAAGAGAAATCTGCCATGAAGCATTCTTGATGACAGTCATGTCAGCTACTTTTGGAGCACTTTCTGAAGTCCAATTTATGCATGCTATATGTCATTTTAAAGCTTAGGAAGTCAACAATCCAATTCTTTAAACGGTGCGTAATTCAGAGTTGAAATGAAGGAGTTACAGCCGTTGGAAGCCGACCACTCCAAGCTGAAGGAAGAATTTTGCATAGCGCTGCGAAATCACCCTTTTGTTGCGAAATGATTTCGCAGCCTTTTTGCACAGTGCTGTGGAATTCCTCCTAAAGTTTCACGACATGATGGAAGGCGACCACCGCAAGCTGAAAGACCATTTCGCAGCGGTGCGAAATCAACCGTTTGCTGCGAAGTAATTTCGCAGCCCTTTTTGTACATCTGTGAAATCTCGCAGACCTCATTTTCACCTGCGAAATGGTCCTTAGTGCTTCCCGATATTTGTAACCGACACTTGAAGATATTTTTCTTCAGATTTTTGTTGTCTAATTCCCCAAATTCTCCTTGTAACCCACCTATCATAGGATTCCTTAGTTATTAAGTTTGGAAAAGGGGTGAATAACCTCAGATATTTTGTTTTGTAATTTTCTTTATATATAGACTCTCGGGAGCTTGTTCTCGAACGCATCTTTTGTACAAATTTGCAAGGAAGTAAAATACAGAGCACTTGCTCTGCTTTTCATATATATTTTTGTTTTCTCATTCTTTTTCTTTCTAGCCAATCAAACTCTGAGGATTTTTCCTTAGAGGATGAGAGGCTAGGCTCTTCGTCTCTTGGAGTGAAGAAAGCCGGGTAAGTTTCCTCATGCATAAATTGGAAGTTTTGTTGTTTTAGTTTTTAATGAAGAGAAAGAGTGACTCGTTAATGGTTTTTATCTTTTTAGTTAACTTAAAACGTCTTTAAATCACCTGGGCCAACACTTGGTAAGGCAAGTGATCTCTGTCCATGGAGATTCACTAGTTTACCCCTTGCGAGCCTCTGGGAGGTGACTTGAAGGTAGGATTTTCTAGAATTGCCAACACTTGGTAAGCTTTTGGACTCCAAGGAGATATCCATTAGTTATCTCTTGCGAGCTTTTGACGGGTAATCAAGGTTAAAGATCACCTTGAATGGCAAGTGCTAGGTGAGAGGTATGAGTCATTGCAAGGTGCATTAGTGAGAGGGATTTAGTGTTTGAACCCATTAATGGGAAGCATCTGTATAACACCGGTTGGAGAAGGAACTATATGTTAATTCTCTAATGCGAGGAAAAGAAACAAGTGACCGAAACTCCCTTTTTGTATAAGGAATCTGAGCCTAGTGATTTGAAACTCCAAGAAACACTTTTCTTTGTAAGTAAAATCAGTTACTATTTTTGGTTAGTTTAAAACCGAATCTTTTTCATTCAAACATCTTTATGTTTTCTTTTAAAGCTAACCTTGAAATGAAAAGGCACCAATTCAGCTTTGAATTAATATCATTTGTGAAGTGAAAACCCATCCCAGTGAACGATCCTAGAGCCACTATGCTATAGTAGCTTTGTTTTTGCTACCCTAGTATATGGTGTAATAGGTTATAAATTTTGTTGATTACTTACTCAATCAAGGAGCACCAATTGGACACGAATCAGCTGAGACACCAATTAGGCATGAATCAGCTACATGATCATTCCCACTTACGGGATGCACACCGAGACTAGGACTTGTTCGTTATTTTATCATGGTCCCTTAGTGGAATCTCTCTTGAGCCATCCAGTCAGGTTCGTATTTTTCGACATTTGTATGTCATCATGCTTATTATTCCGGGAGACGTTTCCTTGATGTTTGGGTTTGATTTGGATTACAGATATCGCACATTTGACTATGGATGGTTTCATGTCACCCGATTTTTGACGTACCATACATCTGATGCCATACTAGGGCATATTCTCTCCTTTCGGCTGTGGGGATGATTATTTTCTCAGAGACTTGTTAAAGTCTACATTACTCGATCGAGGAATGTTTATTCACATTGATGGCCACAGTCTCAATGATGTTTGCCGAGATGAGCTTTCAGCGGAGCACGACCTCAGGGGTTTGACTGCCCTACTATCCATGACTCTTCAGTAGATTGAGATCGTAGTAGTTACCTTGGCAAACTATTCTCTTGTGACTCCATAGTGGATCATTCCTTTGATATGACGATGGATTCCCCTAGCAAAGCATCTCGAGTCAGAGGCATCCGGATTGTTACAACGCTTCATCAGGCTTAGTGTTTTAGTTAGATGGGTTGTGAGACTATGTTTATAGTTGATTTAAGCATTTCGACTCGCTAGTAGAGCATCCTTTGAGACTCATGAAGTCTCTTTCAGGCCATTTCCATGGATTGAGAGCTATAGCAGCACGTTACAGTGGGGCATATCCCCCCCTCATTATCTCATTGCATTTTCAGTTCAACATTCAAAGCCGTCATATCTCTTTTTCGATTGGCATTCAAAGCCGCATCTTCAGTTTGGTGTTCAGAGCCATGGTTTTAGTTCATCATTCAGAGTCATCATGTCACATTTTCAGTTTAGCATTTAGAGCCACATCTTCAGTTTGGCGTTCAGAGTCGTCGTTCATTTCTAGTTCAACCTTCAGAGTCATCATGTCACACTTTTAGTTTTGGCGTTTAGAGCCACCATCGCTTCTCAGTTTTGGCGTTCATAACCACCATTGTTTCCCAGTTTCAGCGTTTAGAGCCACCATCACTTTTCAGTTCGGCGTTCAGAGCCACATCTTCAGTTTGGCATCTAGAGCTGCTGTTCATTTCCTGTTCAGCCTTTAGAGTCATCATGTCACACTTTCAGTTTGGCGTTCAAAGCCACATCTTCAGTTTGGCGTCCAGAGTCGTCGTTCATCAGTTCAACCTTCAGAGTCATCATGTCACACTTTTAGTTCAGTGTTCAGAGCCACATCTTCAGTTTCAGCGTTCAGAGTCACCATCGCTTCTCAGTTTTGGCATTCAGAGCCACCATTGTTTCTTAGTTTTGACGTTAAGAGCCACCATCACTTTTCAGTTTCAACATTTAGAGTTGTATATTCAGTTTGGCGTTCAGAGCCATGGTTTTAGTTCATATCCAGAGTCATCATGTCACATTTTCAGTTTGGCGTTCAGAGCCACATCTTTAGTTTGGCTTTCAGAGCTGTCGTTCATTTCCAATTCAATCTTCACAGTCATCATGTCACACTTTCAGTTTGGCGTTCAGAGCCACATCTTCAGTTTCGACGTTTAAAGCCACCATCGCTTCTCATTTTCGGAGTTCAGAGCCACAATTGTTTCTCAATTTCAGTGTTCAAAGCCACCATTACTTTCCAATTTCGGCGTTCAAAGCCATCATCGCATTTTCAGTTTGGCGTTCAAAGCCATGGTTTTAGTTCATCATTCAGAGTCATCATGTCACATTTTCAGTTTGGTGTTCATAGCCACATTTTCAGTTGGCATTCAGAGTTGTCGTTCATTTCCAGTTCAGCCTTCAGAGTCATCATGTCACACTTTCAGTTCGGCGTTTAGAGCCACATCTTCAGTTTTGGCGTTCAGAGCCACCATGGCTTCTTAGTTTTGGCTTTCATAGCCACCATCGTTTCTCAGTTTCGACGTTAAGAGCCACCATCACTTTTCAATTTCGGCGTTTAGAGCCATCATCGCGTTTTCAGTTTGACGTTCAGAGCCGTCGTTCATTTCCAGTTCAACCTTCAGAGTCATCATGTTATACTTTCAGTTTAGCGTTCTGAGTCACATCTTCAGTTTGACATTCAGAGTCGTCGTTTATTTCCAATTCAAGCATTCAGAGCCATCATCGCTTCTCAGTTCCAGGGTTCAGAACCACCACCGTTTCTCAATTTCGGCGTTTAGAGCCACCATCGTTTCTCAGTTTCAGCATTTAGAGCTACCATCACTTTTCAGTTTCGGCGTTCAGGGCCATTATCGAGTTTTCAGTTTGATGTTCAGAGTCGTATTTTCAATTTCGGCGTTCAGAGCCATCATCATCGCTTCTTAGTTACGGCGTTCAGAGCCTTCATCATTCTTAGTTCAACGTTCAGATCCATGTTTTCGGTTTGGAGTTCAGAGCCACCATCTCTTTACAACTTGGCGTTCAGAGCCGCCATATCTTCTTAGTTGCGATGCTTAGAGTCATCCTTCTCAGTTAGGCGTTCAAATCTACCATATCTCTTTCAGTTCGGCATTTAGAGCAGCATATTCATTTTGACGTTCAAAGTCGTTGTTTGTTTCAGTTTGACATTTAGAGTCGTGTTTTTAGTTTGGCATTCAGAGCCATTATTCAGCTAGCGTTCAGATTCGTATCTTTAGTTTAATGTTCAGAGTCGTCGTTCATAGTTAGGCATTCAGGGCCATTAGTCAGCTTGACATTCAAAGCCATCATATTTTTAGTTCGACATTTAAAGCCATTGGTCAGCTTGGCATATGCCACCATATTTCTTCAGTTTGGCATTTAGAGACATTAGTCATCTTGGCATTTAGAGCCACCATTTTTCTTTAGTTCAGCGTTCAGAGCCGCATTCCTAGCATTTAGAGTTGTCATCCTCTTTTAGTTCCATGTTCAGAGCCATATTGCTAACATTTAGAGTTGTCGTTTTCTTTTAGTTTAACATTCAGAGTCATCTTCTTCACTTTAGATATTTAGAGCCCTAAGCTCACAACCCAAAGTCATTCTTTTTATTTTTGACTTATAGTCATTCTTTCCATTTAGAGCCTTAAGCTCACGACCCAGAGTTGTTCATTTCATCTTAACCTAAAGTCATTCTTTTTGTTAGAGCCCTGAGCTCACAACCTAGAGTCGTTCTTCTTATTCATGACCCAAAGTCATTCTTTCTATTTAGAACCCTGAACTCACGACCCAGAGTCATTTTTCCTCATCTAAGACCCAAAGTCTTTCCAACCTTGAGTCGAGCCTTCATCATTTGGTCGCCCGTGAGTAGTATGACCTGGAGTTTGCGTATCACATTGTCTTTTCTAGCTGATCAGTCATAGAGCCTGGAGTTCATAGCCCTAAGTTGTTCACCTAGCCTTGAGCTAGTCATTGTAACCTTGAGTTACTCATTGCATCATGACCCAGAGTCATTCATGGCATTCCGAGCCCTAAGCTCACGACTCAGAGTCGTTCCTATCCTTCACATCTTTGAGAAGTTTCATTTTTGTCATTCTAGCCACCTGTGAGTGGCCTCAACCTAGTACCACGAGCCAGAAAGCATTTTGATCTACTATCCATTTAGAGCCCTGAGTTCACGACCCAGAGTCGTTTCTTTTCTCATTTATGACCCATAATCTTTTTTTCCATTTAGAGCCCTTAGCTCACGACCCAAAGTCGTTATTCTCATTTATGACCTGGAGTATTTCTTAGCATTTAGAACCCTGAGCTCACGACCTAGAGTCATTCTTCTCATTTATGACCCAGAGTCTAAGCTCACGATCCAGAGCCATTTTCACCATTTAGGCATTCAAAGCCATCATTTTCCTTCATAGGTGTTCAGAGCTATCTTTTCCAATTTTAGGCGTTCAATGCCATTTCTTTCATCAGTTTTAAGCATTCAGATTCGTATTCATCAGCTTAAGGCGTTCAGAGGTGTATTTTCCATTTTTAGGCTTTCAAAGTCATTTTTTTCTACTTTTAGGCGTTTAGAGCCATCTCTTTCATTCAGTCCGGCGTTCAGAGTCATGTCTTCAGTACAGGCGTTCAAGGCCATTTCTTCCAGTTTTAGGCATTCAATTTCATCAGTTTTAGGCGTTCGGAGCCATGTCTTCAGTTTGGCATTTAGAGCCATCATTTTCTTTAGTTTGGCGTTTAGAGTCGTGTCTTCATTTTGGCATTCAGAGCCATTGTCCATTTAGGCGTTCAGAGCCATCATGTTCCTTTAGTTTTGGCTTTTAGAGCTGTTGTGCACACTCATTTAGGCATTTAGAGCCTCTTTGTTCTTGTTTTGGTTAGAGAGCCCATGTCATACTGGGATAAATTTGGTGGTCTTTCTTATTCTTCGGCAAAGTTCACATCATTTCGTTCGTGTATACACTCACTTTACTCGTGAACTCTATCGAAGAGGGGCATATTTGTAGACCCCAAAATTTGTTCCAATTTTATTTTTACATTAATTTTGAGTCTAATTTGAAATTCCAATTCCATGTTTTTTTTGCTCACTCACCATTTAATAGCTTTTATTATTTTGTGTATCATTTTATTTTATTTTATTACTATTACTTCTATTTTATTATTATTATTATTATTATTATTATTATTATTATTATTATTATTATTATATCTATTTTATTTTTATTCTTCTTTTCTCTTTCCTCTCTCTTTCTCCTTCACCTACCCTCACCCACCCACTTCTTCTCTCTCCCCCATACTCCTCACCATCGGCCACCATCTCATCTCTCATTTTTTATTTTTTTATTTTCTTTTCTTTTTTCCCTCCCATTCTTCTCTCTCTTCCCTAAAATTTTCTTTGGTCAGGCTCCTCCCCCATTTTCTTTTCCCCTCATTTCCCAAGAACAATGACCCGCCTAATTTTTGAGCTTCCCCTAAGACCACCATTCTCTCTCCCAACGCGGTGCACCAGCCACACACTCGCCATCTTTTCTCTTCCCTTTCCTTTCATCTCCATTTTTCTTCATTTCTTCTAGGGGCTTCCTCTAGGACGGCGGCAGTGGCCGGCTTCCCATCCCAGCTCTTCATTTGTTTTTTTGTTTTTTTTTTTTTTTTTACCTTTTATTATTTATTTATTTTTTCATTTTTTTTCTCTCTGTTTTCCCAACTCTCACAGAATACGGCCAATCCCCATTTTCTCTGATTTTTCTTTTTTTTCTCCACTTTTCCTCCCCAACTCCCACACAAACCAGCCAGGGAACCCCCCAGATTTTTCCTTTCTCAATTTTTTCTTTTTTTCTAGTTTTTTTTTCTTATTCAGAACACCCACTGCCACACGGCCCCTCATTTTTCTGTCATTCCATTTCTTTTTTCTTTTTCATTTCTTTTTATTTCCCGTGAAACCCATCTCTATATCCACAGTCGGTTAGTCGTCATCGGCGAGCTGCCGCCGTTGGCATCATTTCCGGCAGTCAAGGATCTCCTCCCCTTCCATCCATTTTTGGGATAGTCGGTTATTTTTATTATTATTATTATTATTGTGGTATATTAATATGAAATTTGAGTTAATTTATTGTTGGTGAATTAATTTAAAATTTGTTAATTTGGGTTTGTGGTTATATTGTATTTGATGATTAAGTTGAGATATTTGAATTATATCATTTGCATATTGTTTTGTTTGGAATTGAGTCTATTGTTAATTGGTTATTTGTTTGGGGTTTTATTGGATTGAGCTTGAGATATTATTTCCTTTGACCATGTATATTATTGATGTGGGCTTGTTAATTGATATGAATTTTGGGCCCATAATGTGGGCGAAATTGTTGGATGACTTGAATATTTGAATGGGCTTGACCAATTTGAACTATTAAATTTGGACACGAGACAAATGTGGTGTATATTAAATTGGGCTTGGATTATGGGATTTTAAATTTAGGCCCAATGTGATTTATTTTAATTTATCACGTTTGGGTTTGATTAATTGAGCTTATATTCTGGCTATTAATTTGAAAATTAGATTAAGGCTTATGACATGTGAGATATTTTTGTTGGGTTATATTTATTAATTTGGGCCAATTTTTAATTAATGAAATTTATTAGACAAATTTGAAGTTTAAATTTGGGTTTGAATAATTATTTTGGACTCTACATATTTTTGAATATTTACATTTGTGCTATTTTTGTTTTTGCATGAGCTCATTCTGCAATCTTGTTGGTTGAATACGAATTGATGACACGTAGAGCTTGTTGTAAGTTTATTTGAGTACGTATTTTATTTCTCACTTTTATTTGATTTTATTTTTATTAGTTCTTATAAATATTTGTTTGTATATATTTATTGAGTGTGTACAGAATTGAACATCGAACAAACTAAAAATTTTGTTTAAATGAGAGGAAGAATTCAGTAAATGTGTTTTGATAAGACAACAATTTTAAAATATTATTTTTAATAAAAGAAAGTTTTTTTTTTATTTATAAAAATCCAGAAAAATGCATTTAGAAAAAAAATCCAAAAGAATTGTTTTTAATAGAATTAGAAAAATTGTTTTTAATAACATTGTCCAAAAATTTCTTTGTTTAATAAAAATTGTCCAAAAATTGTTTTGTAAATAAAGTTGTCCCAAAAATTAATTTTTAATAAAATTGTCCAAAAATATATTTTTTTAAAAATGAATTCTTTTTCCTTAATTAAAATGGGATTAAAAGTGTTTTTTTAAGAAATAGAAGATTTAAATCTTTGTTTTTCTTTTTAATTAAAATTTCTTTTGCAAATAAAGTTATGTCATTTTAAATAATTTGTAAAAATCACTGTTTTTTTTAAACGAAAACGAATCAAAATACTTTTGTAAATAAAATTGTAAAAATTCATTATTTTCTAAAAAAAGCAAGTAAAATAATTTTTGTTTCTAAATTAAAATTTTGTAATAATTTTTTTTTTTGATACAATAAGTACAAATAACTTTTTTTTAAATTAAACACAAATGGAATTGAATCAAATCATTAACTGAAAATAAATTGAAACTTCTTTTTTTGTAAATAAACAAATTGAAATCATTAATTCAAAATCATTTTTTATAAAATCCTTCGAAATTTCTTGAAAACCATTTTTTTTAATACCCTTTTTTTTTAGTTCAATAAATCAGTTTTGCACAATTCTCTTGTTATTCATTTTATGTATTCTTATAATTAGATTTCATCATTATTTTTGTGTATATTGATTTTTATCATGACTTGTACATTGGTTATTTTTCTTAGTATCCATAATTAATTAATTAATTGCCACAATTCCCTTGATTCGTTTAGTAGAGGTCGTATGTATACAGGCTTAGAGGGGTGCTACGGCTTACCACCGTACCTTCTTAATAAGTAACCTGACCCTCAAACCTGACTTTGGTTTTCTACAAACCTATTTTTCCTTTAGGAGTCACACTTAGAGTTTTTTTTTCTTATTTTATTTTCCCTTTAAAAAAAAATTAAAATAAGTGGCGACTCCAAGTATTTTTCTAAAAATCAAATTTTCACTAAACAAATAAAAAAGCGAGTCACACCGTCGAGTGGGAACGCACGTGAAAATACGAGGTCCACACATACACATTACTATTCTAGTGCATGATTTGGGGATTATTTTCCTCAAAATATATTTTTCATGAAACCCATTTTTTTTTAAGTTTTCAATTCATTGATAATTTTCAAATAGTACATCTTTACATGATTCTTATATATATATATATATATATATAATCAATTGTTCAAAAATAATTTTAAAAATAAAATATGGAAGTTAGGGAATTCACATGAAAATTCAACTTCTTAAAAGATAGTTCAATTTATAAAAATGAATTTATTTTTGAAAAAAAAAATGAGTTGAATATACAACTTTTAATGTAAAAAATAAAATTTCCTTTTCAAAAATAAGTTTGGAAATGATAAATCAACTTAATTACTTAATAACTTAATTTAAGTTAATGAGTAGATTATACATATTTGGTAACATAACTTAACAAAGTTACTTTTAACTCTAAATATTAAGTCAAAATAATTAATTTATTATTATTTGTAATCTTTTTGCCTCGTTTAGTTATATGAGTGAGAGTATATTTTAGAAATATGATTTTATATTCATTTATAATAAATATTTTATGATTATCACATGTATTTATAATACTTTAGATATAAATATTATATAAATCAATTTATTACTTAAAATTAATGAAAATAAATATGAATTAAAATTAATGAGAAAAATATTAATTAAAATTAATGAGAGTAAGTGTTTTCATTTGATGATTTAGAATAAATTTTAAATTAATTTTATCAAATAAATTTAATACTTAAAATAAAAAATAAATAATAAGTTTTAAGCTAATAATTTAATAACAATTTAACTTAATTGAAATTATTAATCATTCTAGTATGTTCAAAAGAGGAGTGTTTATCTTTCAATAATATTTTTTAAAATAATATCTTTTTGAAAAAAGATCCCATGTTTTCCCCCAAGAAATTGACCAACCACTTTATTAAATGAAACAGCTCTAAGTACCCAAGAAATTGCACATTATTAAAAGATCCCATGTTCGGTTTTAGAAAGTTTGATTGAGAATGTAAGAGAAAGAAAATAAAAAAATGTAGGAAATTAAAAAATAAATTTCAAGTTAATAAATTATTTTTACATATTATTTTATTTTTTATGGATTTAACTCTTTTATATAAATATTAAATAATTTTTAAAATATATAAAATTTTTAATAATTTTAATTATATATAAATTTTTCGCATTTTAAATAGTAAAACTAAATATAAGAAAATCATTTTCCTTAATTTTTTTTTCCTAATACTATTTGGGAACCAAACATAACCTTAATAGTATATAAAAAGATATGTAAACATACTCTCTTTAAAACACTCTTATTTTCAAAAGATACATAAAAAGTGGCATGTCATTGTATTCTATTTTTATTATTAAAATTTTATTTACTTTATCTCATATGAAGAAGCTATGGATACAATTTCTATTAACATTTATCTCAAAACCATAAGCTATGTAGACGACTTCTAATTATATAATATAATTAGATGTTGTAAAACAAAATTATCAATTAATATTTCTAT
Organism: Vitis riparia; assembly: GCF_004353265.1. Lineage (NCBI taxonomy): Eukaryota > Viridiplantae > Streptophyta > Magnoliopsida > Vitales > Vitaceae > Vitis > Vitis riparia. Next base: position 9,241,431 of record NC_048444.1, read on the forward strand.
AGCTCGAAGCTATACTAACAATTTATAATTCTATTGTATAAGTAGAAGTTTTATAAAATAAAATTGTCTATTAAAATTTTTTAGAATTTTATAGTCATAACCTATATAAAGGATATTTCATAACCTAATGCTATGCAAATTTTTTCATCTTGTTATAATAAAATTACTCATAGTTAGAAGCTATGAAAACAATTTCTAATTTTTTTGTATAACCGGAAGTTATAGAGAATAAAATTGTCCATCAACAATTATGTAGTTTGAAGCTATGCAAACATTTTTCAATTCTTTTGTATAACCATAAGTTATACAAAAAAAAATTGTCAATTAATAATTTTGTTTCATTTTATAGCCAAAATCTATACAAAGAATTTTCATAGCCTAAAACTATGTAATTTTTTCTTTTACCTTATCATAACATAAAACATTATTTCTACTTGATAAATTGTTCAAGGAATATTTCATATATCTCAAGGGTATTTATATAGGGTATATAAGACTATTTTAGGATAGCCAACTATACAAAATAATCAACAACTGTATAGAATAAATCACAACTAATCGACAACTACACAATCGGTTGTACACAGCCATATGTATAGTTGTAGGCATAACTATACATCACAGTTGTACGTATAGTTGTACCTATAGCTAACTCTCTCCCTTAAGTTGGTGCATAAATATCACACATGCCCAACATGGATAATGCTAAATGAATGGACCACTAGTAATAAAACGAGTTATTATATCCACCAATTGATCTACACTCTTAATGTAGGAAACTTTTATCAAGCCAAAATCTAGGTCATCCTTGATGTAGTTCTTACCAAGTAATATGCTTAGTTAGATCGTGTTATATTGGATTATTTGCAATCTCAATACCTGTCTCATTATCACAAAAGAGCATCATATGTTTCTTGGGGCCAAACTTAAGCTCACTTAAGAGAATTCTTAGCCAAGTAAGTTTCGTAGTTGCATGATGGAGCGCACAATATTCAACTTTTGTACTAAGCAATGAGAACCCATTTTGTTTCTTACTCCTCTAAGTCACCAGATTTCCTCCTACAAATGACACAAACCCTGAGTTAGAATTTCTATCCAATTTGGATTCGACAAAGTTAGAGTCTATATAACCCTCAATATTAAGATGTCCGTGTCTAGAAAACATAATACCTTTGCCTGGAAAGGATTTCAGATAGGTTAAGATACAATTTACTGCATTCATGTGTCGGTCACTTAGATTATGCATGAATTGATTTATAATACTAACTACATATGACAAGTTAGGTGAAATGTGGGTCAGATAGATTAATTTCCCTACTAGTCTCTGATATCTTTCTCTGTTCATTAGAATTTGATCAGAGTAGATGGACAAATAATGATTTATCTCAATGGGAGTATCTACAATTTTGCAAGTGGAGTTACCAGTTTCAGGCAAGAGATCTAATGTATACTTCCGTTGTGAAAGGAAGAGTCTTTGCTTGGATCGAGACACATCAATACCTAAGAAGTATTTTAGAGCACCCAAGTCCTTCATTTCAAATTCCTTAGCCAAATAACTCCGAAGCTTCTCTATTTTTGTTAAGTTATTACCTGTAACAATCATGTTATCAATATAAACAATAAGCTAAATAATATCATCACCATATCTCTTATAGAACAAAGTGTGATCTACCATCGCTTGTTTAAAATCATACTCTTTCATTGAGTAGCTCAACCTGCGAAACCATGTCCTTGGCGACTACTTCAATCCATACAAAGTCTTTTTTTGTTTGCATACCTTGCCTCATTTTGGTGTAAACCTCATATAGGGGTCCATGTACACCTCTTCTACCAAATCACCATGGAGAAAAATATTCTTTACATAAAACTGTCTTAATTGCCAATCTAGATTAACTACAAGAGGGAGTATGACTCTAACAATGTACATTTTGACCACATGGGCAAAGGTTTATTGATAGTCAATTTCGTAAGTCTTAGTGTATCTCTTGGAAAACTTGTCAATTGCCCCATTTGACTTATAATGTACATTTTTATAACTCAACCATCTCCTAAGTTGAGTTTTTTTAAAGAGCCTTCACTTCTTCTACCATAGTAGACTTTCACTTAGGATCTTCATAGGTGTCTTGAAAATGACTAAGAATAGACATAGAGGATAACTGAAGAGTAAAAGCAAAGTGAGTCTTAGATAGGCGATGATAAAAGATAAAATCAGAAATAAGATAGACAACATTAGAGGATAACTTCTAGAAACTCAACCTATCAGGTTCTTTACGATCACGAAAAGGATATCTCTTACCTTATTCACTATCTTGTGGATTCAAGGTAATAGTTTCAAAAGTTAAAGGTGAAGAAACATATACCTCAATTAGTTTCAGAAAAGTCATCCGATAGCATGGTAGTATCATCAAGTGAAGTATTATATCTTAAAGGGGGCATGACAGTAGTATCTTTGTTCTTCCTTGTATCACCTTGTTGAAATTATTTGGTTGGTTTTTCATCCTTTCTTTTCTCAAGGGCAAGCTCAATCATCATAGGATTGGGAGTATCAACAGACTTCATCTTTCCCAAATCAATTGAATCATCTTCTTGACTTGAAATCCATAACTTTTTTTTTTCTAACCACAACCTTTCCTCTTCCTTATTACTAATCTTCCCCTAAAGAGGTACTAGAGACACATTCCTTGAAAAATAAGACTCCATTTCATAGAATTGAGCATCCATGGAGACATAGTATTTTCCTATTGGAGGATGAAAACATTTATAGCCCTTTTGGGAATTAGAATAACCAAGAAAGACATATTTAAGAGCACATGAATCAAGTGTATCCATTTGATGAGAGTTTATATGAACACAACGTACACAACCAAAAATTTTATGACAAAGATTCAAAATAGAATGAATAAAGTGAAATCGTGATAACATTCGCAAAAGAGTTTGATAATTAATGGCACAAGTAGACATTCAGTTGATGAGAGATAATAGTTATGACAACGTCGACCCATAAACATTTTGGAACATGCATAGTAAATCATAAAGCCCAAGCCACTTAGCCACCTCTAGAATTTAGCAGTTTTTATGCTCTACTATGTTATTCTATTGTGATGTGTATGCTGTTTGGTGAAGAATTCCATTTCCTTGAATAAATCAACAAGAGACTGATTCACAAACTCATGACCATTCTTAGAGTGAAAAACCTTAACCTGAATATTAAATTGTGTGACAATTATTTTGGAAAATTGAGAAATAGCATTTAGAACATTACTCTTAGACTTAAGCAAATATAGCCAACTACAGTTATTAATAAAAGATACAAAGGATTTATGACTCGAAGTAGAAGAAATAGAAAGATGACTCCAAACATTGATAAAAATATTGGTAAAAGGAATCAAGCTTTTATTGAGACTTATTTTCAAAGGTACAAGATGATTTTTAGCATAAATGCATTGTTGACACCTTAAACTATAAATTGAAATATTTTGAAACAATTGAGGAAATAAACGAATGAAATAAGCAAAAGATGGGTGACCTAATTGGCAATGCCATAAAAGAATCTTTTCTCTACCAGACATCTCTCTTGCTACTTAAAAAATACAGTTAGGTTCAAATTATAACTCTCTTGCCTCCTCCAAGTAATAAAGACCTCTCTTATCCTTACCAATGCCAATCATTATCTTGGTGAGATTGTCTTGAAACACACAATGAGTGAAATGGATGGTTACAAAACAATTAAGATGTTTGGTAATCTTGTTAATAGAAAGAGCACTATTAGAGAGACTAGACACAAGTAATATAGAAGACATGGAGAGTGTAAGGGAAAATGAGACATTCTTGACTCCTGAAATTGGTATAAGAGCCCATTGGCAACCTAAACAGACTTAACAAGTAAAGGCATTAGAGACTCAAATAGGGAAGAATGACTAGTCATATAATTAGTGACTCTTAAATCAATAACCCAAGTGTTAGAGTAAAGGTCAAACTAGAATTACCTTCTTGAGAAGATAACTGAGAAACCTGAGAAGCAAAGCGTCAACAAGAACAATATGAACTAATTTCTTGTTCTTCTTTTCATCTTGTTTAAGCTTGTAGCACTCTAGATAATCGTGCTTCTTCTAACAAACATCTACCCTATGTTTAGTGGTATTGTATTGATTGTATAAGAGAGAAGAAGAGTTGGTAGAAGGAGTAAAAGGTGTTGGTCGTGTGTTATTCTTATGGACAACCATTGTGGAAGCCTTAGAATGATCTTTTATTCCCATGGTGACTTGCCTCTACTCTTCACGATGGACTAGCGAATAGGCTTCCTCTAGACTTGTAAATGAGAGATGGCTAAAACTCAATCGTTAACTTGACCCAAACTAGGATAAAGACCTATAAGAAATATATAAACCTGATCTTCAACAGTATGCTTCATTTGTTTCTCAATATCAACTACACACGTCATATCATTGGGTATTTGATTATCAAGTTTCATGAATATTAAGTTTAACTCATTATAGTATTTTGCAAGAGGGTAGCCATCTTGGCGTGATTGAAATGGTTTCTTTATCAATTCATACACTTGAGAAAAGTTAGAGACATCAAGATATCTCTTCTTGACTGCATCCCACACCTCCTTAGTTGTTCCATGCTCTACAATGTGACATCAACCGATCAATCATGGTATTGATGAGTCAAGACTTGAGTAGAGCATCTTCAACCTCTCTTTCATCATAGTTTGGATCATCCTCTATAAGTGCAACATTTCTTCCTTTAATATATTTGTTTTTATTTCTACCAACAATATAAATTTCCAAAATTTGAGATCAAACATGATAATTAGCACCATTCAACTTTATAGAAATTATTGGAGAGATAGTCTAATGAACGGTCACCATGGATGACTTTTTTCTATTAGAAATACCCAGATCTGTTTTTGTATATATGAAATGGTAATGAAGAAGGTAAAATAGAATGGAAGGAGTGTTAGTAGGAAGTAGCAGAAATTCTCTGATTTCACTTGGATACTAACTTGATAAATTACTGAATAAATATCCTCATATATCTTAAGGGTATTTACAAGGTACACAAGACTATTTTAGAATAGCCAACTATACAAAATAATCGACAACTATATAGAATAAATCACAACTAATAGACAACTACACAATCAGTTATACATAGTTGTATGTATACATCATAGTTGTACCCACAACTATACCCATAATTGACTTTTCTTATAGCTAGAAGTTGTGCAGAAAATGAATATGCATTTTATTATATTATATTATTTTAATTTGCTATGTAGATAAGGAAAGTATATACTTTTATATATTTTTATAATTAGAAATTTTATAACAATCATTTGGTTAGTCCAAAACTAGATAAATAATAATTTATGTATTATTGTAACTTGAATCTATATAATTTATTTATTTATTACATATTCTTATAGTGTGAAGTTATATATAATTTTTCTCATATTCTTATAGCCCAAAGTATATACATTTTTTTTTTAACGCATATGCAAAAATTTTTATGACTTAGGAAAAAAAATATGTAAAATACTTTCATAGCCTGAAGCTATGTAAAAGCAAATATATTTCCTATAGATAGAAATTATGGAGAGATCATTATTATTTTATATAATACAATGCTAAAACCTATATAGAAAAGTTAATATTATATAATTTCTCATAGCTAGGAGCTATGTAGAAAAATTAATTTATAATCTCAAATGGCTAGAAACCATATAAAAAAAATGTTTCAAATAAAAAATTTATGGCTTGAAGCCAAATATGTGAATATATATCTAAAGTTGTTGGGATAGAGCCCTTAAAAATAATACATAATGTAACAAAGTTAGACTTGAGTTTCCATTTTATCGATCCATTGAATGCATTGATATTGATTTAAGTATTTGGACCTATATCACTTGCATTGTACATGACTTAAGTGCATTAGAATTGCATAGAAGATACAAGTCATAGGTTCCTTGCGATATGATATGCAGTTCACAATCGGTTTATGGATTTGGACAATCTAATAGGGAGTGTAGTGTACTAATAATTGGAGGAATGTCTTGTCTTAACCATCATAAGGTTCCCATGGTGAGTGCACTAGTGTGTATTGTTACACGTTAGACATGACCTATAGTGAGCCATGATGTGAGGCTATCAGATGGTCATAACTTCACTAAGTTGTTATGTTGCATTGTCTCTTAACCTTGAAACAATATCGAGCTTATGCCAAAGTTAGTAGTGGCTTTGACTTATGGGTGGGATCCTGAAGTGATCATATATTCCCTATGGATTGAGTCACTATTGATGGAAGTTGGTAATAATAGGTATTCTCAATAAAGACACCATTATTTTTCATAGACTTTGAGATAGTGTATCTCCTTAGGTGATCCTAAGGAAAAGTTATTATGAAATCTATATATGGTTGTAATAATTTCTTAAGTGGAATTTGATACATGCACTTCTGAGTTAGAATATGTCAATTGATCACATAATAAGATGATTTATAACTCAAGTGTGATAAAAGTAATCTTGAGAGACTGATAGTTTTCACCTTATTAGATCACAAACACTAGTTCATGAAGATACTATATACAGTGGATAGCAGGTCATGGACTTAAGTTTTTGTATCTCGTTGTAATATACATAGGATATTAGAGTGTAGTTGACTCTCTATAGTGGGATGTTGAGTCAACTTTAAAATTGGATTTAGAGGAAGCCAATATTTGTTAGGATACCAACCCTTAAAAGTATGACATGATGATACACTTTTGGATTTTATTATTTATTAATAAATTTTCAAGTCACTTTTATCTATCCTCATTCCATGCATTATACCTTGCAAGCATTCTAGCTTACATCTTTTGCATTGTACATGACTTAGGTACATTAAAAGTTGCACGAAAGATTCAAGTCACGGGTTCTTTGCAAGTAGATGACTTGTTCATAGCCAATTCATGGGTCTAAGCAAGTGATCAGAGGCTTTAGTGCACTATCTCCTCATTCGATCATCACTAGTCTTGGCTATCAGGATGGGTTTCCCATGGTGCACTAGTATGTATGGTTACATATTGAATAGGACTTACAATGAGTTATAACATAAGACTATCAAGTTGTCATGAGTTCACCAAGTTGTTACATTGTGTTGTTTTATACTTAAGAGAATATTGAGTTTAAGCTAAAGTTAGTAGTGACTTTGACCTATTGATGAAATTATAAGTTAACTATATATTCCCTATGAATTAGGTTACTATTAATAGAAGTTGATGGCAATAGGTATTATCAATAGAGGTACCTTGATATCTCATAAAATTGAGACAGAGTGTTCCTTAGTATTCTTAAAGGAGTGTGTTCATGTAAACTATGACCATAATAGTTTTTTAAATAGGACTTGACATAAGCTCTTAGAAAGCTAAGATATGTCAGTTGAACCACAATAAGAGAATCTATAACTCAAGAATAGTAGAGATAGTCTTGAAAGATTAATAACTTTAACCTTATTAGACTACCAATATCAGTTCATAGGAAGACTGAACATAATGGATAATAGGTCATACACCTGAGCACTTAGTGTCTTATTGTTATTTACATAGGGTATTGGAGTGTAGTTGATTATTTCTAATAGAATGTTAAATCAACTTTAGAATTGGATTTTGATGGGGTCAATATTGTGCATAAGAGCTCATATACATAGTGGTCCCCACTCGAACTCATATACCTTGTTAGCATAGTCTATGAGGGTAGGGTTGGCTCTTAGTTTACTTTTGTGCATAAGAGCGTTTTGGTAATTATGCAAGGTTGTATAGGGATTAGTGAACAAAGTCTTTGGATTGGACTAATTGATTCGTCCTCATTGCAGTCATGCCATTTGATTATGGCTCAGACGGGTGTTATCAACAAAATTTATAAACCTATTTCACCATACACTAGGGTAGCATGGCTAGCATAGTATAGTGGCTCTAGGATCGTCCACAGGGATGGGTTTTCATGGTACAATTGATATTAGTTAAGGTACTAAAATGGTGCTTTTTCTTTTGAAAGTTAGCTTTAAAAGAAAATGTAATTGTGGGTGGAAAATGTTGATTTTAAGTTAACCAAAAATAGTAACTGAAATTAATTACAAAGAAAAGGGTTTCTTAGAGTTTTAGGTCACTAGGTTTAGGTTCCTTAGGCAAAGGGGAAGATTCCAGATCTTCTCCTCGTGTTGGGGATAATAACATAAAGGATGGTTATCTCCCGGACCGGTTTTATATTTAACAATTAAGATTTGATCCAAAGGTTTCGTGAGAAATGGTAATTGTTTCCCATTAATGGCTTCAAACACTAAAAACTTTCACCTTGAAGCACCTTCCAATGACTTGTAAATGATAACTAATAGACATCCATGGATCTAGCAATAAGCATCCATGGAATCCGAAAAGCTTACCAAGTATTGGCCATTCAAGGTGATTTTAAGGGATTTAAAGCTAAACCTTGAAATAAAAACCATTGATGGTTAACAACTACTGTCAATTAAAGCAAAGACAACTCCCACCTTTGCATTCAGGTCTTTCACCTAACTTCCATTACTCCAGGAAACGTAAAACCTAACCACTCATCCCCTGAGAAATCATCCTAAGAGGTTGTTTGGCTAGAAAGAAAAGTGAAAACAACATGAGAATGAAAGGTAGAGCAAAAGCTCTGTATATTTCTTACTACGGGAATTTTACAAGTGTTTAATAAAAAATATCCATCATAATATCACACATATCTCTCCTTATATATATCTACTACCTAAAATATATATAAAAAGGTATAAAAGAAAATATCTAGGTTGATTACAAGGAGAAACTAGGAAATTACACAAAATATCTGAAGATAAAATCTAACGGAGTCGGTGCACAAATATCTGGAGATTACACAGGAAGGTTTCTGATTCGTGCCCAGTTGGGTATTTTAATAAAAAATATTTATAAATCCTATGACCTTATACTGGCGTAGCAAAGCTACTATAGTATAGCAGCTCTAGGGTCGAACTCTGGGATGGGTTTTCACTCTACCAGTGATATACTCAAGATTAGAAATTGGGTCTGATGATTTCCTTTGTCAAAAACTTAAAGTTTAAAAGAAAATAAAATTTGTTTTGAAAGTGGTGTTTGAAACTAAACTAACATAGAACTAGGTAAAAATGGAAGAAAGAAAGTCTCCCGGAGCTAAAGGTTGCTAGGGTCAAATTCAGAATGCAAAGTGGGAAATTCTGGATTTTTCTCCTCGTATTGGGGACAACAACATAAAGGATGGTTGTTTCCCGAACCGGTATAGGTTTAACAATGAAGATTTAATCCATAAAAAGTCAATAGAAATGGTAGTCAAGTTCCATAAATGGCTTTAGACACTTGGGGTCTTCACCTTGAGCCACTTTCCAATGGCTCGTACATGATAACTAATGGTCTTATGTGGATCTAGCAATAAGTATCCACAGAGACCTAAAAGCTTATCATGTATTGGCCATTCAAAGTGATTCTAAGGGATTTAAAGCAAAACTTTAGATTTAAAAGCCATTTATGAACTCCAACTACCTGTATTTAATGCACGAGAGTTTTCCACTTTTGCATCTGGACTTTTCACCTAGCTTCCTTCACTCCAAGAAACCAAAGGTTTAGCCTCTCATCCTCTGGGAAGACATCCTCAGAGGTTGTTTGGCTTCCAAGAAAAAGAAAATAGAAGAGAGAAAAGGAAAGCAAAGAGAGCTCTGAATTTTTCCCAAAGGAAAATTTCACTAAGTGTAAAATATACAATAGTTTTTTCGAGAGATGATTTCCACCTCTCTTATAGTCTTTACAAAGTAAAGCCTGTGATTGGCTAATTACAAGGATAAGAAAGGAATTTACATAAAAAAAATACAAAAAAAAAAAAAAATCTCATGTGGAGTCGGCAAAACAGAGGAGATTTCGCACCAAAGTCGCATGAACAATACAAGGTGCGGAATTCGCACTTGTAAGGGCTGGTGCGAAATTCGCACTTTTGAGCTCCTTATACGAATGACAATATACACTATAGGTACTTGATTTGTCAGCAATTCCAAGCCGGTTCCGAATATGGGATTCTTGAAAGGTGATTTTGCACGATGAACAAAATAGAGCCTCCCAAAGTGATAGTGCACGGCTACAAAAACTGCTTCTTTCCTCTGTTTTTCCTCTTTGCTTCTCTCCTTTACTTGGCTTGTCTTAATGATCCAAAAAACTGTCAAAACACTAAAACTAGCCACAAATATGATTAGAAGTCATTGCTAGGTCCTTAACATGCCAATTGGAATAAAAATGGAGAACTACTACACAAAAGTGCTTAAAACATAATAAATTAAAGGCGCAAAATAACACTTTTTGGGTAGTAATCAGTTTCGCATACCATGCGAAGTTTTGCATGGTGTGCGAAATTTTGCACAGGGTGCGAAATTTCTTTCACTCATTCCTGCTTTCTGTCCTGCAGCTATTGAAGCTCCTCTTGATTTCTCATGCTATGTGAAAATTTCACATAGCCATGCGAAATTGCTGGTTGCTAGATTTCTTCTCTGATTCTTTTCCTTGTATACTTGATTGGCTTGGCAAAGGGCTATGAAGCTCCAAAGCTTGGATTCTTCATGTAATTGAGCTTCAACTTGCTTTGCCATGGACTACACAAAGTTCTCCCTCATTCTTGACTTGTTTTAATGATAAAAAAGCTATCAAAAACACCAAAATTTGCCAAAACTGATTAGTAACACTTGCAAGGGTCTTTAATGTGCCAATTGAGTTAAAAGGTATTAACTACTACTCAAAAGTGTTTAAAACAGTTAATTTCAAGCTATAAAATAGCACTTTTTTAGTAGTAATCACTAATTGATTAATTAGAAGACCCTGTGATATTAATTAATCAATTATGACCTATTTTGGCTAGATTAAGTGATCTAAACCCATGTGGGCTTAAGTCAAATAAGCCCAATTAGGGAGCCCTATAAATATCCTTTTAGGAGTTAGGGTTTTCAAGTTAGTCGTCTTCTACCATCCAGAAAGACAAGAGAGAGTCATAACCTCATTTTTTCCAAACACTCACCTTTGGTGTGCCAAGATCAAGGTAGAGCCATTGAGCAGAAGATCTTGGGTGTACGAGACTTCTAGAGGATTCGATCTTCATTGATATCGAAAAGAATAGGTTTGGTAATGTTCAAATTTAAGGTATTTTATTCTATAACACTTTATCTAAATCTTTGTTTAAAAATATGTTTATTTTCATTGTGCATATGATTTAGACAAAGATGAAGAAGATTCGCTTGTATCTAAACTAATTCGGGTATAGGTAAGAAAGAGATTTGGGATTCAATACCGTATTTTCCTAGTGGTCTTTATTCGAGTTCATATTCCTTGATGACATTTATGAGGGTTATATGGCTTAGTTCACTTGTGTGCACATAAGGGTGTTTTGGTAAATATGTAAAGTCGTATGGGGTCTTGTGGATAGTCCTTTTGAAATGACCTAATTGATTAATTGAAACCCGATTAAGCTAATTAATCAATTAGGACCATATTTGGGCTAAATTAAATGATCCAAGTATAAGATGAACTCAAGTTGCTTAAGCATATAGGAAGCCCTATAAATACCCCTCTTAGGGTTAGAGTTTGTCTTGCTTCATCTCCACTTAAAGAAAGAGAACCTTAGCCTTCACTCTATAAAATCTTTATCATCTCAGTATCTAAATTCAATGAGCCATCGAGTAGAAGATCTTTAAGTCTTCGAGGTCATCTTCAACACTTGAAACTTAGGGTTTCATCCAAACCTAAAGGTTAATATTTTAACCCTAGAGAATTAATTTTGAAAATTAGTATTGCTTTCGTTGTTCACAGATCTAAGATTCCAACAAAAGAAATGCAAGTATTATAATGCAAAATCATTTATAATCAAAAGTTACAAAAATAAGAAAATAATAATCTAGTCCAAAGCTATATTAAATTATTATTCATCAAAACCAAACATTACGCAATTGTTTCATTATTTTTATTATTTAATTATTTTTAGTTAATATTATAAAATTATTGTTTCATTTATAGCCTAAAGCTATAAGAATTTCATATAATTCATAACATGAGGTTATGAAGGAATTATGTAATTTCTTTTTCATTTTTGAGAATTGAATTGTTGAAATTCTTAATTTGCTATGATTTGGATTTAGATGCATCATTGGTAATCCTTTTGTTAGTTATAAAGATTGAAATATCTAGAATAGTAAATTTTATTTTATGGAAAAATTAGATCACTTTGAAAAATGAGCAATAAGACACTACATAAACAATATTTGTTTCTAAAATAATGTTCATGGTTTAGAACATACATAGTTGGAAGTGTTCTATATTTTATAAAATTGAGTATGAATCCTAAACCTCCAAAGGGAACTATATAGGCTTCCTTGTGGGCTTAAATGACTTAATACCAATTTGGGCTTAGACCCAACCCACTTTGGTTCTAATTAATTAATTAACCACGTTGCATTCTAATTAATTAATTAGCCAAAGCCATAAAAACCATTCATAATATTAAGTGCAACCTTATGGTTTTACCAAAACATCCTTATATACATTTATGAACTACAAATCTAAATCTCTCAAATAAAACGTGTCACCATCAACTAGGAGCTTGAATGGAGATCATTGGGATTCATAGAAAAATATTGGCTCCCTTAGAGACTCTTATCAAAGTTTACTCTTGATTTTTTTTCTAAATTTTTTTTATTACTATTTTTTTAAGTGTAAGTCAAACCCAACAACAATGTTAAGGATATTAACCCCAAAAAATTATACCCTTAAGGCCTATAACCTACTTGTCTATGTGCACAATGTATAATAAAGGGAGGAGAAGAAATATCTGTCTAAATTACCAACAATTTAGGTTTTCTGATGAACGTAGTCACTAGGCCTCTACTTCATCAAGCAATTCAACCTTTGCCCTCAATGTACTTGGTTGCAACTTACTCATCCTCTAAAATTTTGATAAAAAAAAGACACCCAAAATTGAAAATAGAGGGTAAAATAAAACTTTGATATGTTTGAAAGTGTGGGGTATGAATGTCCATAAATATTCTTTTTTTTTTTAGTTTGAAAATTTTTCGTTCTAACCCATTCTCTACCACATCATATCATATTCGTAAAATATGTAACCACTACTACATTCCCTAACCTAACCTAAACATTATCCTTTATGTTTTCAAGTAATAGACAATGAAGGTACAAGAAAATTCAACAATGAGTAAGACAAAAGAGGATGGAAGGATATTACCTCTCTTTAGCATTGATGAAAGTGGAAGAATGACTTGAAGGATTATTGAAAAGTTATCAAAGAAACAAAGTACAATTAAACAAAAATAAAATAAAGCAAACAAAATAAAAATAGGTACAAAAAATTTGTCCACCTTTCTATTTTATGCCCTTTGGGGTGATCATAAAATTGGTCTAAAAGGTGTGTGAAAGAAGAGCATAATAAAATTCTTGAGACAAATAGGGAAGAGGCCACTTAATACTGTAAATATTTTCTTTTGGAATCCACCGTATTTTCCTTTATTATTATTTTATGTAGAACTATATCAATTAATTAATTGTTAATTAGTTCTCTCATTTTATTTACCAGAGACCTAATTTATTTTGGGCTTAATTAGGTACTTAACACCATTTCACTAAGTAACTTGGCATCAAAATCCAATACCTTTCTATTATTTTAAAAGTCACTTAGATTATGTTTGGTTCTTGGAAAATATGAGAGAAAATGAAAAAGAAATAAACTAGAGAAGAAAAATAGAATAAAAAAAATGAGAAAATGGAAAATAAACTTAAATTTAATAAATCATTTTTTATGTTACTTTAAATTCATTTCATTTATTTTAATTCTTTTAAATAAAAATTAAATATCTTGAAAATGCATGCATTAGTTTTCAAGTAATTTTAATTATATATGATTTCCTTTCGTATATTTTATAGTAAAAATAAAACATAAGAAAATCATTTTCTTCAACAATTTTTTCTTTTCCTTGATACTTTTCAAAACCAAACAAAGTTTTGGTTTTGTTTTGTTTCTCTTTTGAAAAAAACAATGAATAAGTGTCTATTCCAAAATAAATAAGTAAATTTAATTTTTTAATAAATAAAAATCAATCTTTCAAATAAATAAGAACTTAGTTCCTTGAATAAATATCTAGATAAATAATTTTCAAATAAATCAAAATAAAATAAAATAAAAGTTTGCATCACCAACGGTAAATTGATATTAAGGGGGAGACGCCACTTGTTATGTAAAGCGTCACATTAGACTACATGAGTGACAAAAAAGGGTCATGGGAGCAAGGATAGGCCTTCTTCAAATAGAAAGTATTTTGTTGCCACTTAGAGATAATTGAAGCCCCACTTTCTCGGGCCGACAAACTATCAACACTACAAAACATGCACAATAAAATAACAAGGGTATGATTCTCAGTTGTTTTATATAGTGTTGTGAAAAATAATTGGAAATATGGAGAATTAATAAAAAAATATTACATTGCATATAAGTGATCCTCCTTGCTTTCCTAAGAGAATAGAACTAGAAAACTATTTTTAGAAAACTTTTTTTTTTTTTTTTAAATTAAGAGTGTGTTTGAGAGTGATTTTAGAAAGTGTTTTTAGCATTTTTAACACTTGAATGATAAAAATTTTCAAGTATTAGAAATATTAAAAGCATTTCCTAAAATAACTACCAAACGAGGTTTAAATTTTAGATAAAATTTTATTCTAAAAATATTATAAATTGTTCTGATGATGAGTTTTTAAAAAATACATTTTTTTTTAGCCTTGTTGGACAATTATTTTTTATAATAGTTTTCTATTCTCCAAAAAAAAAAACACATTTGCTAATTAAAAATTATTTTTTGTTTTTTTCTTCTTAAGAACAGAAAACATTTTTTACTTGTTTTCTAATGATTGTTTTGAAAAGTAATTATATAAACATGTAAAATGATTAAAAAGAAAGCACTAGACATAAAAATTATTTTTAAAACATTAAAAATAGGTTAAAACATTTCAGATTTCAAAAAAGACTTGTGTTCTACAAAATATCTTGTTTGATCACTATTTTCGAAAATAGTTCTAAAAAACAATTTTTGAAAACAATTTTTCAAAACTGTGTTTTGATGTTTTATAAAACAAAAGTTTATTTGAAAACCTAAATGTTATTAACTTGTTATTAACTTGTTTTTAATACTTTTAAATATGTTTTAAAAATAATTTTTATGTATAATGTTTTATTTTTAGTCATTCTAAATGTTTGTATAATTATTTTTTAAAATATCCATTTGAAAAAAAAAATGAAAACAACATAAAAACAACTAAAATATATTATCTGAAAACATCATATTTTATATTTTTAAGAACAAAAAACAGTTTTTAATTGTCAAATAAATTTTATAATTTCTTTTGTTCTGGAGAACAAAAAATTATTTTAAAAAACAATTGCAAATAAACTTTTAGAGTAAAACAATTTTCAAAAATTATTACCAAATAAGCCCTATCAAGAACTTGTTTTTGAAAGAGATATCTAACAATTCCTAATTTTCTCTCTCTTTCTAGGCGAAAACCTAGCCTTAGATGGAAGGATCTAAGCCAAGGCATGCTTGGAAACTTATCAACCAATTGATTGATCTTGTTGCTTGGGAAGAAAAAATTAAGGGAAACTTGTGTTTTAGGGCTCTTATTTATAAAATATATGATATTCAAACCCCAAGTTTATGAAATATGGAAAACAATCATTAATGGGCAAAATAATATAAGAATTGTGCACTCTGTGCTGAGTCAATTTTATATGCCCAAATTGCCCCCGATGTCTGTTGCATCAACAGCCAAATAACCTCTATGTCAGACTTAAATTAAAAAAAAAAAAATTGTGAAACTTGTCAATTGCATAAAAAACCACCCGACCCGAAAAAGAACTGAAAAAAAAAAAAACAATTCTTTGTTTGAACTAGAAAAAACCCAAATCTGATAGTTCTCCATCCCTAATTTGCCTCTCCCAAATCTGAACATTTGGTTGTCCCCTTTTCTCTCTCTCATTTTAGCCAAAAAAAAAACCTTGAGCCAAAATTGGAATCGACACCTAACTTTCTTCTCAAAAATTCCCATAAGCCTAAATGTGCATTTTAGTTTGTCAACAACCAAATCTGAGATTTTCCCTAAGCCAAAATTTCAAAAACTTGTCATTTCATAAGGTCATTTGAAATCTGAATCGGCAAAAACCTTCATGTCCAACAAATCGAACTGATACCCATATTGAAATTTCCCTTTCTTTCGTTCTCTCAAAGTTTGGAAGCATTTCTCTCATTCATCTTCATGTACGTAGCCAATCGGAGCGGAGACCGTGTTTAAATTTGCAAAATTTCACACATTTTAGAGAATAAACCGTGAATTGAAAAATGTGTTTAAATTTGCAAAATTTGACACACATTTATGAGAAGAAACCTTGAATCGAAAACCTCAATCTACATTTTTATTTGTTGTGTAGTTTCTGAATAAGCAAATGAAACACTTCATAGTAACAACGTCTAGTTAAAAAAAGGGTTTGAGGAGGCAACAGTGTGATTCAAATTCTAGTTCAACTGAGTGAACCCGAACGAAAACAACAAATGTGAAATATTGGCTTCGTGAAAAAGAAATCTCCTCTTCATTTGATTGGGTTCCATTTCGGCCTAATCCCCACCAAAATCTTAAGGTAATTAATTTGTATTTAGTGTTGTTTTGTTTGTTTGTTTTTAATGGAGCACATCAGCGATTATGAAGTGGTTGTTGGACTCCGAAATATGTGTGCAGTGGTGAGGCGATAGCTTCATGCGTAGGTGGATTTTGGACCGCATGCTTGCAGGCTTGATCTCTGTCTTGTTGAGTATTTGGAAATGAGAATGTTGCACCAAAGGTAACTTCCATGATGTGTTACAATGGTTATTGTTAGATAGAATGAAGAAAATATGATACTCTATTGCTTTTGTTGTGGCATGAATGTCGTGGAATATGAATCGAATAATGCTTGAGTAACACTATAAGGTAATGTTTGTAAATGTAGAATAGATAATGAGAAATGGGAAGCAATGGCATTTTCCATTCATTAATTTCTTTAGATTGTTTTATAATATGAGAATATGAATGATGTATTCATTTTGATGGGAACCTACTCTCACCCCTTCTAGAATTTTGATTCATCTCTTCTATATAATATTATGATTCAACTCCATTTCCAATCCAATTCCCATATGTCAAACACATCCTACATGCTCTATGTGAAGTCATGAGGCTATTTATGGTCTTATGCCTTAGCACACCTTGGCTTGTAACTTTGTGAACCTTTGCAACGTGCGTGGGCATCATGTTTTGCATTTTTTGTGAGTTTGTTCACTTTAGATGTAAGCACTGCCTAACTGAACCTTAGGTACTAACTTAGTAACCCTTAGGTACTATCGTAATAAACTTTAAGGTACTACCTTAATGTACCTTAGGTATTACCTTAATGTCCTATACATATTACCATTGTGAAACCTATAGCCTTACCCTAGCACACGTTGGGTACTGAATTTCTAAACCAACTATAGTTACTTTGTCAATACTATGTACTACCCGTGTTCAATCATAGGATGTATATTTTGCATTAAATTCCATCCAATTTTGAAGATGAATCAAGAAATGAGTAGATAATACACAATTTCCTTAATTGAACATGTCATTGTTATGTTGTAATGGCATAGGTGAACATTTCACCTTAGGCAAATGGCAGATTGCCCATGTGGCTACCTGAATGTACCTAAGATAGTACGTAAATGTACCTATTGTACTACCCTAATGTGCTTTAAGTATTACCTTAATGTCCCTTAGGTACTACCTCAATGTCCCCTAGGTACTACCTGACTGTACCACATTGTCTCCACATTTGGGAACCTTAACGATGCACCCAAGCACAACTTGGCTGTGGTTACTTTGTGAATTCTAGGTACTACTCTGGTCAATCATAGGATGTATCTTTGTCATTCAATTTCATCCTAGTTTGATACATAACCAAGCCATTTGGTTGAAAATGACAGTTTCTTTAATTGAGCATGGCATTGTTATGTTGTAATAGGTTAGGCATCCCGTTGACCTTAGGTCATACCTTGTTGCACCTGATCAACTACCTTAATGTGACTAAGGTACCACCTTAAAGTGCCTAAGGTACTACTTTAATGTGCCCAAGGTACTACTTTAATGTGCCTAAGGTAGTACCTTAATGTGGCTTAGGTACTACCTTAGTGAACCTTAGGAGTACTTCCTTATTGCAGCTTAGGGACTACCCTAATGAACCTTAGGAGTACTACCTTATTGCAACTTATGAACTACCATTGTGAACCTTAGTTATTAACTTAATGAAGCTTAGGTAGTGAGTTCGTGAACCTTGGGTTGTTCATCAATCCTAGGTAGCACTTTCCTCAACCATAGGTTCTATGCTTGACAATGTCCTGAATTGTCTATGGAATTATTTAAAAATAATTTATTTTTTAGGGTCAACATCTTCCCTAATGCACTTCACTTACTATCATCATGCACTTTAGGGTCAACCTTAATACATCATAGATGCAATCTCACTACTCCTTATGTAGTAAGGCCCAATTGGTTATTGTCCTTAATGTTGGAGAAATGTTGCATTTTCGAACTGAAGACACATTTATTTCATTCCATTATAGATTTGATAATGGCATTACTTTGTCTTAATTGGTTAGTCACCCAGTACGTTATGTACTCATAATAGTATGAAGTTACTATCTTAATGTACCCTAGGTACTATCTTAACGTATCATAGGTACTACCTTAATGTCCTTTAAGTACTACCTTACTATAACACTTTTTGTCCACATTTAGAAACCTGAATCGTGCAACCGAGCACAACTTTCCTACTAGCTTTGTTTCCCAATCTGTAGTTAATTTGTGAATCCAACGTACTACCATGGTCAACCATAGTATGTATGCTTCGGCATTCAATTTCCAGCTAGTTTAAAAAAAAAAAAAACGAAGCAATTAGACTGAATAGACAATTTCCTTAATTGAGAATGGCATTGGTATGTTGCAATAGGTTAGCCATCTTTTTCACCTCTAGTAATACCTTATAGCATCTGAGTTACAACCTTTATGTGGCTAAGGTACTACCTGAATGTGGCTAAGGTACTACCTGAATGTGCCTAAGGTACTACCTTAATGTGTCTAAGGTATTACCTTTGTTAACCTTATGAGTACTACCTTACTGCATCTTAGGGACTACCCTAGTTAACCTTACGACTACTACCTTACTTTTTTTATTTATCAATCCTAGGTAGCACTTCCCTCAACCATAAGACCAACACTTGACATTCAATTCCATCTTAATTTCATGCTGAATGGATATATGTCCAAGCATTATGGACTAACCAATTTTGATGCCCTGTAGTCCCTATATACAGATTTTCATCCACATCTCTCTATTACTATAAAGATATGTATACAAATATTTGGTACTCTAATGATGGCATAATTTTATACGATAACACACATATGTGGTATACACCACTTTGAACATTTTTTCCATATATGCAAATTTTTGTTTGAACTCCACATTTGTTGGGTTTTCTTTCTTCATTTTTTCTCCCCTTGTTGTATTTGCAACTTTCCTTAACCAATGTTAATTGTTTTTTTATTAGGTATGAACCAACCAAGTCATCTCTAGATCGTCATTACAAGCCAAAATGCAAAGACATCTTCTCCATGAACCTTGACAGTAGCTTCCGATTAGTGTTGCCGCTTTATCATCTTCTGCTCCTGATCTGCTTGCATTTCTGCCCGATTGGCCCAATGTTAAAACTCTATCACTGGATACTCTAAACCAGTTTTTCATATTATATTGTGTTATAATAAAAAGTTTTTTGTTTATCATACTATTTTCGTTTTCGTAATTACAATTGCATGTCATTTGTTGTAATTTATTAATATTAAAAGTGTTTGTATATTTATACAACATATTTTATAAAACACAATTAGAATCATTTTCCTGATTCTCATAAAAGTGTTATTCACATCAACACTACCTAAGGAAACATTTAAAAAAAAAAAAACCCTTCCATTATAATAAGTGTCAGCGGGGCTCTAAGTGTAATTTTAATACTAAGCGGAAAACATTGTTCCACTAAATTACCAAATTGATGCCACATTCACACATTTAGTTCGATATTTCAGTTTCATTTTTAATTATTCGTCTATGTTTAACTAATTTTTGGTTTTTAACCCAGTTAATTATAATATAACTAAAATGCCTTGGTAAGTAAGCCGTCAATTACTCAATAAATAATAACAACAAGATAGAAAGTAATGGAAGCTTTTTATAACTCAAACGTGTTATATGTGAATAAAAAAAATATTAAAGCAATTTATCATTTGTTACTCCGGTTGTCTATGAACATCATCCATCCTCAAGAACCTGCTTGTGCTTTATGTATAATTTGCATAGGTAAATATTCATGCATAGGAATATTTCCAATGCACCAATTGAACAACTATATAAAGATATTTATCACCATTAACAACTACATGTCCTGTCCTACTATTAAATGCCTCTCCATCATAATTGCATTACACATAATTTGCTATCCCTATGACATTCATATTGGTTTACAACCGTCCGAATGAATCACTTTAAACTGTTGGAAAATTTCTAGAAGCACTTTATTTAAATTGCTACCATGGAAACATGACTCCACTTATCCTTCTTGTTCTCCTAAGAGCTGCCTGTAATTCTATTTGGTTGAACACAAGCAAAAAAAAAATTGTCATCCTTTCAATTTAAATCATGTTTCTATGTTGTGCATAACATAGTCATCTCATTCTAATATAAATCAAAGTACCTGGGCGAAAAGCAGCGATATCCTACTCAAGTGAGCACAAATTAAATTTTAGTAAATCTTATGAAAATAAAAGTTATTGATTAGACACACTATTAGCATATATGGACAGTAATTCATCAAACATGTTATAATATCTTCAAACAAATGGCATAGGCAGCTCCCCACATACCATTCATCAAACACTAAGGAAATGAAGATGAAACACATTAGTTTACTACATATGGCATATACATGCTCACATGCCAAAATTCGTACTTTCTAATTCTATATTAACCGAATTTGTTCCGACATTTTTCTCATCGTCATTTGAGTGTAATTTATTTTAATCTGTCCTCTCCTCAAATATTGCTTGCTCAGCCTCATTTTTCCAGCACTTTGAGGTTGTGTTTCTCCAGTTTCTAAATTCAATTATCCATCTCCAGCATTTTTTGTCCTATCTACTGAATTTTCTTCGTTCTCTATCTGGAAAAAGTAACGGAAACCAACCCATAATCAACAAAAGGACCACCGACCAAAAGCTAAAATAATTTTGAAGTGGATACCAAGTAAAAATGGACTGAACTATAGGCCACAAAGCAAAAGCAGTTACGAGCATGGTCTTAAAATCCACAACTCTCATATGAAACCAAAGTACAATTTCTTGTGAAATTCAGTTTTTTTTTTGTGTCTAAACTTGAATGCATTTGAAACTTTTTTTTTTTTTAATCACACACTAAATTGCCAAGGTTATAAAATCACGCTTGAAATGCAACTCAATGTAGAATACAAATTTGTTTGTCTTCTGAAGTGTAATCCATTGTAACCAAATCTTTTTCAATTCATTTTGCACAATTCAATTCATAATAAAAGAAAATATAAGTTGAAAACTGAGCTCAATGAGGGTGAACTAACCTTTGACCAGGTAACCTTTGTTGAACAAAAAGAAGTTTGTCAAATAAATGATACTGCAAACTTCCAAAATTCTTAAAGAATGAGGAAATTATACATGAGGTCGCTTTATCATAAGACTTCCCCGTGCATGTCTCATATGAGTAGAAATAACTAAAGGGAAGTTATTTCAAACACGACATAGTCTACAGTGCAAAAGTTCTCTACACCACAATAAAGTTGCATAATTTGCAACAATTTGAACTATTTATTCCCAAAGCCTCTACCACTAAGGAAATTGCAACCAACATATAGAATGAACAACTTTTCTACTTTAATGTTATTATGAAAGTAAGCAATCACCATCCAAGAAATCATAACAGCGGGATTTCGACTGTCAAGCACTCTCACATTGAAAATCAGATTTACCGTAGGAAAGAACCTATTATAGATTTAATGGTCCTTCAAATAATAGATTGGAAAAGTTAGAAAAACAATTCAAAGTAAACATTCAAATTCGTTGTTCAAAACACAATTTCATTACAAGGATGTAATTTGTAGCCATAACATTCTAAAAATTTAGGTTATATACATTCAATAAACGTTACTTTAGACAAACTTACGTTGATGGAAATAACAAAAATAATAAAATTAGAAAATTATTTTTGGGACCCATTTCAATATTTACCATTCCTTATTGCCATAATGAACATAATGGTTCTCATAAACATCTATAAACCTCAACGATTGACGAAAGTAACAGCAAGATACAACAAACCATTAAGCATAAAGCAGAACTTAAAAATCCTGTAAAACAACATGCATAAAAACAAGCTCAAATGGATTCGAGCAAAAAAAACCAACCTCAGATGATTCTTAACAAAACTGTTCAGCTTATAATTGACACTAACTACTAATTAAGACAACTCCTCACAATACTAACAACTATAACGAAAACCAAATTTATATCATTCTATCTACATGCTTAACTCTTCCTCTATACCTAATATGTACAGCATTATTCAAAGCTATGTTTGTTTTATGAGAAAAGATAAAGGACCTCATAAAATTGTTTTAATTTAAAAAATTTATTCACCTCAAAACATTTATAAAGCTACCATTACATAAACCTAAAAACACAAATCCGAAAAGTAGTTAAACAACATTTATTCAGAAAGTACCTATAAACCTACCATTAATCAGTTGTGATTATGAAGAGAAGACTGCTTGGGGGATAGAGGTAATGGAATAACCATTAGGAAGTTTTTTTTTCACAAGGACTAGCATTTCTCCATAAAGGATTGACTTACTTGGAACAAATTTGACAATGATTCTTTAGCATTGAAAGGTATGTCGTACATGGAAACAAGTAGTAAACGAGATTGGAAGTGCCCTAGGAAGGTCGGGCAAATAAGAAGGAAATAATTGGAAATGACCAATGTTTGAAATTTCAGAACATAAGTTTGAGTTAGCCTCGGTTAATTATTTGCAACTGGTATCCGTATGTTACCAGAACACTATGCAATTGTTCACCATGCTACTTCTAGTATGTTATCCCACTGTTTGCCACATTTTTTTCCCCTTTTTACAACTACGAACATTTCTCTGCTTAAGACAGAGTAAAAAAGTACCATTTCAGATATCTCTTTTATTCTTGCCATAAACTGTTATGGTGTGGAAATCATTATTTACACTAATCTCTATAGGTTGGCTGGATATATGGCTCTCAGACTGGGGATGTTCTGACTGGTCTGAAGATGCATGCTAGAGATGGAGATTTGTATATTGTATGCCAGTTCATGCTGCCTTTAGAGGATCAACACCTATTAATCTTTTAGATTGTCTAACCCAGGTGCTTTTTTGGGCCACTAGCTCTATTGAAATTCTTATCGGTCGACATTGTCCAATGTGGTTTGGATATGGTGGAGGGCTTAAGCTGTTGGAGAGAGTTGCTTATATAAATGTCGTCATATATCTCAATTTTTCTGTTCCCCTGCTGATTTACTGTGCTTTACCTGCCATTTGACATTGAAACTCAACAGCAACACCTTAATTTCTTGCGTATCTCTTTGCAGAATTTGCATAGGCCAAACCATGTCTCACTATGCTCTCCTCTTATTATTAATTTGCAGATTACTTATGAGGCAAGCATTTGGTTCACCTTAATTTCTGTATTACTAAGGCATGACCACTTCACAAACTATCACTTTTTTTTCATCCCAAATTTGTAGTCAACATTCATCTTTTACATGCTTACTGCTATCATTTTATCATGTCTCAAATCAAATTCACAAAAAAATAACAATAACAACATACATTCAATTCTATCATGCAAAGACAAAGGACAAAACAATAACAACACACACACAATGAAATCGATATTCAAAATTAGTAAAACAATAACAATGACAAATGACCAAGCAAATAATTTGTTTAGTTGCTAGTAGTAACTCTCATATATACCATTAAAATTGAAAGAAAATTTCCATCGACTAGTAGTAATACAGATGAATCAATTTCCCCAAAAATTTGATCACAACAAAATTCCTTGAAAGCAAATAATAATAATAATAATAATAATAATAATAATAATAATAATAATAATTTTTTTTTTTTCTCTAAATACGAACATATCTTTAACCAAAAAAAAAAAAAAAACCTATATTTCATTCTACCGAAAATGAAGCTAAATATAAGAAACCCCAAAATAAAACACTTGAAACACTAAGATGTTCGCACCATCCAAACAAACATGTAAATGAAAACTCACCTGTGATTGATTAATTGGAAAACACACACAAGAGGGAAAACTCCAGTTCCGTTTCGAGAAACCTTAACAAAATTTCAACTTTGATGATGCAAAAACAACATATGGCTCCCATTCAGTTTACTTCAAGGTATTGGGAAGATGGGTATCACCTTCGGCTACTGAGGACGTTAAGAGACAAATAGGTTCGACTAATCGAGATGGTAAGAGACAAGCAGAGAAATCTGAGAATCCGGGAAGATGGGTATCGGTTCGGTTTGTTGGACGTGAAGGTTTTGGCCGATTCAGATTTCAAATGACCTTCTAAAATGGTAAGTTTTTGAGATTCCAGCTTAGGGAAAATCTCGAATTTGATTGCTCACAAACTAAAATGTAGATTTAGGGCTACGAAAATTTCTAAGAAGAAAGTTAGATGTCAATTGATTTAAGGTTTTTCTTGCTAAAATGAGAGAAAGAGAAGAGGACAACCAAAGTCGGGTTGGATGGTTTTTCTACAATTATCAATTTTCACAATTTTTTTTTTTTTTAATTTAAGGATGATGTGGAGGCAATTTGGTTGTTGATGTAGAAGACATCGAGGGCAATTTGGGCAGATAAAATTGACTCAGTAAAGAATGCACAAATCTAATACTATTTTGTCCATTAATAATTACTTTCCATATTTCATAAACTTGGGGTTTAAATATCATATATTTTATAAATAAGGGTCCTAAAACACAAGTTTCCCAAAAATTAAAGGTTGATGGAGCCAAGAGATGTAAAACTCCGTAGTAAAATCTTTTATTTTATTCTAAGTAACCCTGAATAATTATAAACTGATAGCAGCTAAGAAAAGAAAAGAAAAATAGAACGGAAGAAATTATTTATAAAAGAAACAAAAACTTGAAAACATAACAATATTCTTCCAAACAAAAATATATAAATTTTACTCTGGACTGTCAAGCTCGTTGTCAAATTTTGTTAAGGTAGACCTTTAAAGTGAGTTAATGGGGGCCTAATGGACAGGAAAATGTACAACAAATGTGCATCACATGACCCTACATTCAATAGTCCTATGTGATTATCAGAAGGCGCATTGAATAGTGAGTGATACACACTGCCAATATTTGGTCTACAAACTGCCATTATTTGGTCTACTCACATCTTTTGATGATATTGAAGGAGAGGCAGCTGGCAATTTTGATGATATCCCATTTATTTCATTTTTATTTTTCGAAGTAAAGAAAATAAATTATTTAACCATAAAAAAATATAAATATAAGATACGCCTAGAAAATAGAAATTATCCTTATTTTATTATTTTAGTTTATTTTTTTAGTGAAGAAAAAAAAAAGGAATAACAAGTTTATTTAATCATAAAAAATATAAATAAAAGATATGTCAAAAATTATAATTTATCACAAATTTATTTATTTGTTTTATTTATCTTTTCCAATGAAGAAAATCCTGATAAAAATGATAAAAAAACACATGTTGATTGGAATCTCCAAAATAAGTACACATATCACAATTTTACTTTCTCTTTCCTTATTTCTATAGAGTCTTTCCTTATAATATAATTACAATATTTTATATATTTGATATGGTACTTTTAAAATATATTTTTATCTCTTACTATTACATATTCTTTCTATCAATTATGAAAAATGTAACCTTTTACACTAATTATCAATCACATCTAGGACTTAAGCATTATTCTCCCAAATTTCTACTGTGTGACTCTACGTACACCTTCCCTGTTTCCCAAAACATAATTTTAAGTCCAAATATAAAAAAATAATAATAATAAATGATTTTAACATGTTTTTTATTTTATATAACAAGAATATATTTCATATGAAAATTCTAAAATACATGCAAAAATTTTGACAATGGTTTGTGGTCTCTTTCAAACATTACTAACAATGAAATGTTATATTATTAATAATAAAATAAAATAAAAAAATAAAAATAAAACTTAAAAAAAATAGAAAATATTAGTTTTTACTTAAAAATTCAACCTTTTCCATTATAAAATATAAGAAATAAATTAAATTGGAAAAATAAAATAAAATAAAAAGATATATAGAACTAAAAGTCTATTATTATGCCAATATGTCCCTTCTTTTTTTAATTTCATTTTCTTACATGTTTTTTATATTTTATTTTTAAAATAAAAAAGTAATATTAATGAAAGGAGTTACATCTTAAGATTCAATAAAAATTGTTATTTTAATCATTTCTAAATACTAATTTTTTTCTTATTATTTTTTTAGAAAAATAAAATTTTTATTTCTATCATTTTTTTTTTTCATTTAGATGAAACCTAGAAATGGTTTTTTCTATTGAATTTATCTCAAATTATACTACTTTAAATTATATAGGTCATGTTGAATCAATACGATAGTTTTTTATGGTAGATATTGTGCAAATGTAAAGAAAATAAATATGATAGAGAAACAAGTGAGCAAATATTGTTTTTTAATGTTTTGGTAAGAAATTTAAACAACTTTGGTGAAAAAAATGATTAAGAATATTCATCATAGGGGGTTTTATACACCTTTTGCACAATCAATTCAAGTATAATATATTATATATTTGTGGAAATGACAATAATTTTTGAAGGATTTTCAAGATGTTTGGAGTGGCTTGGAACAAAGACAAGTTAATTCAGTAGAGGATATATCGAATACAATTAGTGATATAAACATTAAAATTTCAGTGTGTGCATTCGAATATGAATCAAATAAAGGTATGACGTGTCGATGAATGAAAACACTTTTTCTAATCCTTGAGTGAGGGAAACAAATTGATGAATCTTTTAGAAACACTCAAATATATTCATAATGGGTTACCTTGTATACCCCTTTGAAGGTTAGTTCAATTACTATGCATAGTTGGTGTAAATGCGTTATATAATTATGAAAAAGATGATTCTTCTTATAAAATGTGCATTCACAAATTTGTTCATAATATTTGAAGTAAATTAGTAGGCTGAACAAAAAGATAAGTCGATTTGATAGAAAATATGTCAAACACAATTTGTGTCATATGTACTAAAATTGCTTAGTGAGTTGTTTTGACAGGAATCAAACAAGGGTGTAATATATCAATGTGTAGAAACACGTTTACCACTCATTACAGGGAGGGAAATACATGAGAGAGTTATTGAGAAACACTCAAATTCCTTCACCTTGTTTGTACACCTCTTGTACAAATGAGTTCAAATGTATTATACAATTTTACTTGAGAAATATCCTTATATAAAAAAATATTATTAGAATATGAAAAAATTATTATAATTACAAATAATCTTATTGATTACAAAAAATTTTAGATGTCTTTTTTTTTTTTTTATCAATGATGTATTACATTTTTACCAATAATTAAAAGTAAAGTTTTGATATAATATTTTTTTAGTAAGTAAGATTTTCTTAATTTGAAATATAATTTGATTACAAGAAGTGAATATGATGAAAATATTAAAACAGATTATATGGATAATATTAAAATGTTTAAAAATGTTTATTTTAAAACTATTAGAAACAAAAAAAAAAAAAAGTTTATTTTATGCTCTTATTTAGGAAATGTATTAGTTATTCATCAACATACAAAAATTGCTATAATAATAATAATAATAATAATAATAATAATGAAAAAAATTGTGGAGGTGAAACAGGGTCACATGTGTCTCCCCCCTCCCCCTTCTCTCTCTCTCTGTAGAAAGTTGGTTGATGAATGTGTGAAAATCCTCGCCTTGGATGGTTAGTTGAAAAATTAGAAGTTGGGTGTACAGAAGTAAGGCTCCATACAATCAGCACCTCATTCTACTCGTGCAACAAGCGACATCTTTCTTCCTCAATAATCTCCTATTAATATGAGCGCCGCTGTGCATGACAAAACGTTCGACTTAAACGGCCTCTAGACCGTACGTATATATGGCTATCTATTTCTTTGCCTGTTTTGATGAGCCTCACTTCTCTCAAAGCAATGAAGGAGCAGAAAAAGATGATGACGACGACGAATACGATGATAGTGGAAACGGTCTCCTGCTGAAAATCAAGAAAAGTAAGCGAATCTTTCTGCCTTGTGAGACGAAAAGATACAACACTGATTTACATTGCAAGTTAATTTGTTCATGCAAGTAACCCAATGCTTCTTGTCATCAACTCTTATCTGTAACACCTAGTAAAAACATGATGAAACTTGCGCAAGGAAAATTTATTGACTTTTCAACTCACATTGTGATCCTTGCCCACCAAAATTTTCAAATGTACACATTAGAACACAAAAAGTGCATTTGGAGCTTGGGTTTTGCATCTAAATAATTCGTGCTATGTTTATTAATTAATATCTGATGGTTTTACAGGAAATGGATGAATTGAAAGCCAAGCATGTCAATCACAATTTATGGAATACCCATTTGAAGAGCAAGAAAATATGGTTGCCTCATGTTCATGAGTATGCATCGATAAGGAGGATTTGTTGTTGAATAGGAATTGCATACTAATGTTTTTTATTTCTAATTATTTTAGATGTAATGATCAATGGATGGAGCAACTCAAAATGCTTCTTCCTTTTGGAAACAAGAAGTAATAAAATCCCCAAGACCTCCATTAACCTTGGCAGTACTATTCTTGATCATTTATTTTCCATTCTCATTATCTCTCTTGCAAGCTCACAATTTGAATATACATATGTATGTCAAGACTCCCCAGACTTTCAGGCCTCAGGCAAAGACCAGTATGTCCAGCTTAAGATAAGGTTTGTACTTAAGATGATTAGTTAAAAAGAGCAAACACAGAAATAATCAAGGGAGAAAGAAACAATGAACCATCAGTTGAAGTCCATTAGCCTCCCCCCCTCAAACTTCAAAAAAATGAAAGGGAGTGTTTTGAGTTTTCAAACCAATTTGTATGGTCATGCACAGATCAGATGGCTCCATCAATCCAGCCTGGCTTTGGATGGACTACAATGAGACAATAATAAAGATGAGGTTTGTTGCTTAAAAATTTTGCCAAACAACATACAACCTAGTTTCTCTAGAAACGAAACATTTTAAAGGCCTGTAAGCTAGGCTGTAAACAGACAAGTGAAGAATTCAAGCAGTTCAACCTATCTTCTTTGCAGTGAGTTTGAAGAACGGTTGAGTAACGTGGAAATAGGAAGCTCATAAAATATTAGAGCAGAGAAAAGGACAAATAAGAAATAAACATGAAACCCACATGTAGAAGCTGATTAAGATGCATGCTGACGAGGAAACAGTGACTGAATGTGAGAGCTAGCATTGAGGACCAGGCAAGACAAGGCTGTTTTTGTAAGTTTTAGTTTCAAAGTCTGACAGTCACAAGTGATAATATGAATCACCAGAAAAAAAATAAAAATAAAAAAGGAAAAATCAGAATCAATGAAAGGTCTGTGTTCTCTGCAAAGTAATTGTAGTCCCCTAATGCTAACGTTCCATTGCTTTCCAACAGATAGATAAGAGCTTCAAGCCATCTTTCTTTGACAACGTTTACCCTTAGCCTAGGTTTGGTTGGCCGGATTAGAGGAGGGATAGATATCCTATAGGATATCTTATCCTATGCTACTGTTTGGATGTGTCAAGGAATTAAAGGCCGAATAGGAAAACATATCCATCCCAATGTTTGGATATATCAAGGAATTAAAGACCGGATTATAAATTATATCAATTCTAATATTTAGTTACTTGACGTAAGGATTGAACATGAATATAATTATTTTGAAGTACTTCAACTATAAAAAATTAATAAGTCGGAAAACTCCTAATGGGAGGACTAAATTGGATGCATGTTGCTTAAGCACACTGTATATCAAAGCCATTATATCAATGTATATCAATTTATATATATCAATTGATATATCAAAGCTCAGTGTTAAATTGCATTACTAAATTGGCAGCCTCCCACCTTCAACATCAACATTATCTTTGGCCCAAGCACATTGAACTTTGATGGTTGTTTACATCAAAGTAAAGGAATGGGAAGCAAGAATTCCATGGTTGACCCATCTTTTTTCATCCCACAAGTGATCCCACAACTGATATTAATAAAAATAACATATCAATCAATTAATCAACCTTAACAACAATTCAACCTAAACACCATATGCATTTATCAACTAACCTATTCAAATGTTTACAAAAACTAAAAATATCAACTAAGTTATTCAATTTAAACACCCTATCATTTTTTTTTAAACTTTCGTCACTTGTTTCAATGTATAAAATAAAGAACATCTCATATTTTATATAAGAAAAGTAAGGAGTGCAAATATAACTATTTCAAAAATAAAAACTAAGTAGTTATTTAAATACTAATACAAAACCAATTATGAGAAACATCAAACATAGCTAGTCTAGGGAATACTAGCATGAAGTAACATATCTACAAACTCAACTTTTTCCTCATCCATATAGCTAAAAAGAGGTCTATATTCTCATTCTCACTCACAATCAATTTTGTCGCTTTGATCTGATCCTTAATAGAAAGATGAGTCATTTTCATAAGCTCTACAATAATCTTTCCTGTCCGCTCAGACAAATCACATTCATACCCAATCCTTCCAACTAGCATGTTCATTTGTTCATTATGTTGCTCAATCAATTTTCCTAGCATCATGTCAACATCACACAATCCTGAAGCCAAACTATTACTACTATTACTTCTTTTTCTTACACGTGATGGTGTTGTATTTGATGTTGAAGTATCAATTTCATCCAAACTGTAAATATTCTTGTTGGTTTCTTCAGCATCTAACTCCTCAATGACATCTGCTGCTGTCTCAGCTCCTTTTCCAATAGCACGATCTTTTCCAAAAATTAATTCAAATTCATCGTAGTAAGGAAATGGCTTGTTTCTCATTCCTTTAGCTTCAGGATTCCTCTACATGCATACCAAATTAATATTATTCATATGTTGAAATTGAATAAAAACTAGATATATAAATTAACATAAAAAAAAAAGTAAACAAACACATAAAATAATTACCTGCAAGTATGATTCCCATATGTCATCCCCACATACTTCCACACATTTTTGTGATTCATTCCACCCATAGTTGTGAAAGGCGCACCTAGGCTCCGAGCGGTGCAACGCCACCCTCCTGCACCTCACCTGAAGGCAGGCGACACCCCTTCACGAAGGCGCCGCTTAGGTGCGCAAGGCTTGACGCAGTTGCCAAGTATGCCTCGATCCCCTACCTCTTTCTTCTCCTTTTTTTTTTTTTTTTTCTTCTTCTTCTTCTCCTTCTTTTCTTCATTCGTCGTGCTGGGTTGTAGAGGGCTGAGAGCTGAGAAGCCCTAATTTTTTTTTTTTTGGACCAAAACGACGCCATTTTGGCCCTTTTTATTTTAAAAGGATTAAGCCAAAACAACGTCGTTTTGGAGCTTGTTCCTTTAAAAAAAAAAAAAAAAAAAAGCCAAAACAACGCCGTTTTGGCCCTGTTTTCCCTTCCAACCCCATTTTTTGGTATTTTTTAACCCGACACCACTCCCAAATCGTGCCCTAACCCCAATCGTGCAATGGAGAAGTGAAAAAGACGAAGAAGAGAATGGAAATAGAGGAAAAATATGAGAAAAATAAAGGAAAAATAGTCACATACCTTTCCGAGACCTTAGTATTTTTCTCTTTTCTTCACTTTTCTGCAATTTTTTCCATTCTTGTCTCATAACTCTCATTGGCATTTTTTTAAAATATAAATATTGTATTTTGACATGAAAAATTTACTAAATAAAAATAAATAAACAAAAAAACACTCATGTGCATATTTTTTGTTAATGTGATATGCATATGTTTTTTTTAATTTTTTTCTTAATTTAATTATAATTATTTTATTGTAGTATAAAATTATAAATATAAATATTGTATATTGTAGTATAAATATAAATATTGTATTTTGACATGAAAAATTTACTAAATAAAAATAAACAAACAAAAAACACCCATACGCATATTTTTTTGTTAATGTGATATGCATTTTTTTTTTCAATTTTTTTTCTTAATTTTATTATAGTTATTTTATTGTAGTATAGATAATTTGTTTGCAAGATGGATAATGAGAGTGAAACTCAAGTGGACTCTAGTGTAAGTGGAAGAAGAGATCTCAGATGGAAGTATACTTGTTTGGTTAATGAAAAATATTTTAACACCATCATATGATTTTTTTGTGATAAAGTAACCAAATGAGGCATATATAGACACAAATAACGTCTTGTTGATGGATATAAAAATGTTAAAAAGTGTAGAAAATGTTCGGAACATGTTAGAAAAGAAATGAAAGAGTATATGAGTTCCAAGAAATTAAAGTCAAAAAGAGCAAATGAATATGGGAAGCGAAGATGTTAATGAAGATTTGTTTGGTTTGGAATATGAAGATTTTGGTGAAGAGATTAATAGTAGAATGAATGTCACCAACATTTCTAGTGGAGATAGCAACCAAGGATGAAGTGGTGGTAGGATGTTTTCTTCAAAAAAATCAAGACAAAAAGGTCTTATTGATCATTTTTTTCACTCTTAATGCAAAAATGGTTGTTCAAAATCGAAGGAATGGGAAGATGAATCAAACTACCATCAATGACGCCTACAAAAAGGAAGTAAGAGAAAGAGCTTGTATGTTTATCATAAGGGGGATGTATGAGACTGCTATTCCATTTAATACAATCATATATCCGAGTTTCCAACCAATGATTGAGGCTATTGGCCAATATGGTGTGGGTATGAAATGACTAACTCTTCATGAGGTAAGAGCTACTATTGGCTCTCACAAAAGATTTGATGAAAGATCATATGGTGGAATGGGGAAAAAATGGATGTTCAATTATGTCGGATGGATGGACCGATAGGAAATAGAGAACTTTGGTGAACTTTTTGATTAATTGTTCAAATGGAACCATGTTCATGCAATTTATTGATGCTTCTTCAATGATTAAGACGAAAGAAAAGATATTTGAGTTACTTGACAAATGGGTAGAGCAAGTTGGTGAGGAGAATGTTATTCAAGTTATAATAGATAATCACTCAAGTTATGTGATGACAGATAATAAATACTATTTCTTTAATTTTTATTTACTTTTAAAATTTGAATTATTTATCTTGAGAACTTATGTAAATTCATTATCTACAATGTCACATAGGGAGGTTGTTAGAATTAAAGCGTCCACATTTGTATTGGACACCATGTGTTGCACATTGCCTTGACTTGATGTTGGAAGATATTGGAAAGCTACCAAACATCAAGAAGACATTAGAGAGGGCTATATCACTAAATGGGTATATTTATAATCGCTCAGGACTACTCAACATGATGAGGCGGTTTACTGGACAAAGGGAATTGCTTAGGCCTACTAAGACTTGCTTTGCAACTATTTTCATCACATTATCGTGATTGCATGAACAAAAAACAACTTGAGGAAGATGTTTACAAGCTTAGATTGGTCAGATAGTAAATGGACAAAAGAGCATAAGGGGAAAACTATAGCCAACATAGTTTTAATGCCTTCATTTTGGAACACTATTGTGTTTTGCTTAAAGGTTTTGGGTCCCCTAGTTCGTGTGCTTCGTTTGGTTGATGGTGAAAAAAAAGTTCCTATGGGATACATCTATGAGGCCATGAATAGAGCTAAGGATACAATTGTGAGAATTTTTAATGGAAATGAAGAGAAGTACAAATAAATCTTCAACGTCATTTATAAGAGATGGGAGATTCAGTTTCATCAGCCTTTGCATGCAGTAGGGTACTTTTTGAACCCGAAATTCTTCTATGATAAACCAGAAATAGAGTAAGATGCAGAGATTATGAGTGATTTGTATAAATGCATCTTAAGGATAATAAAAGACCTTGTTAAGCAAGAAAAAGTTGTAGCCGAAGTGAGTTTGTACACAAATGCCCAAGGACTATTCGGGAATGAGTTAGCTATTAGGACAAGGAAGATTAGAGCACCAGGTTAGTTATTTAGTTTTGTTTATTTAAATGATTAGATTGTATTTTTGCTAAAATAGGTGAATTGTTCCACTAAATTGTTAATATCTATACTATAGTTGAATGGTGGGCTGCATATGGAGCTTTAGCTCCAAATTTGCAAAGGTTTGCAATGAAAGTCCTCAACTTAACATGCAGTGCATCAAGTTGTGAAAGGAATTGGAGCATCTTTGAAAATGTAAGTGACCAAAATAATTACAAGTAATAGTCTAATAGAGTCTTGAATGTAACTTAAAAGTTAAAACTTTAAAATATATTTATGAGCTTATGAATTTTTGCAAATTCATCGCAAGAGGAGAAATAAGTTAGATCATCAATGCTTGAATGATTTGGTATACATTAAATATAATCGAGCCTTGAAGAGAAGATACAATGAACGTAACACCATTGACCCAATTTCTTTGAAAGATATAGATGATAGCAATGAATGGTTGATAGGAAGAATGGAAGATAAGGATTCTCATGGAGGTGCACAAGATGATTTTGTATTTGATGATGATAATTTGACACGGGTGATGTTGCTAGAGCTACTAGACCTGAGGAGGCTAGGTTTGATACTAGAGCTAGAGCTAGAGCAAGCTCAAGCATAATACCACCAATGAGGGGGATAGCTTCAAGTTCTAGAACTTTGCCTTCTCAGTCACTAATTGATGAAGATGAAGATGGAGACATGGTTGATTTAGTAGACGAAGAAGATGGGGAAGCTAGGCTACAAATGTGATGATGGAAATGATGATGATGATGATGATTTTGTTGATTTAGAGGAGGAGTGATGATCGCTTGTTGTAGACAAATTTGTTATTTAAGTGTTTTTTAATGATGTTTTTGAATTGTGGACAAATTTCATGTTTTGGTTTGGAAACTTTGGATTTGGATATGTATTAGGTTATTAGCAATATGGATTTGGATTTTTTTTTATGCTTGGAGTTCTTTATTTTTATGTTTTTTGTTGATTAAATTGAAGTTTTGGATGATATTTGATGATTTATGTGTTTAGGACAAATAAATGACTGTTAAATTAAATTATATTATATAAAAATATATATGTAAATTAAGGTGCGCCTCACTTTACTAAAGCTTGCGCCTTAAGTGCCCCTTAAGCTCCAGGACTACTTTGCGTCTTAGTGCGCCTTGAGCCTTTTAAAATTATGATTCCACCCAAACCCACTTTGGCCAAGCATGTCAACAGTGATGTTATACTGTTTTTTCCATGTTTTAATTTTTGACTCAATATGTGGGACAACTTTGATGTTAGATCTAGGACAAGAAATTGTCATTGTCTTTTCTAAAATAATTGTATAACCTGATTTAAATGTACCATCATCGCATTTATATCGAAAGTTTCACAACTCTTTAAGTGTTTCAACAAGTGCAATGTCAATCTTCATCTTTCGTCCATAATCGATGATCTCTAGTCTTGCCTTTCTCTTCAGGTTGAAAACTTGATGCACTTTCCATTCCTATTTATGTCATATAATAAATAATATTTCAAAGACTTGGAAAATAAACATGTATCATTATATTATTACTTTGCATAGTTCCATATATTTATTTCTACAAAATAATTAAAAATTAAAAAACAATGTCAACAAAAGATCATATGTCCATGAAGAATAAAACATAATATTAGGTCTTAAACAAAAGAAAAAAAATCAAGACTATTTGACAAATTGCAACCTTGATTAGGCACAATACAAGTGAAATTCTAACATTATCCATCAACCAAATAAAAGACAAGTCTCCTTCATATCAAAGACAAAATTATTGAAGATACGCATCAACAATTTCAAAAATCAAAGTGAAAACAATACTTAAATCCAAACAAAACACTAAACAAATACTCTCTCATCATAATCTTCTATTTTCTCTCCATTCATTGAACATTTGCATTGTCAAGTTAGCCCTCCATTGAGACCATTGATTAGATGCTTCTATGGTAATGATGGGTTCATCATACTCTAGGTTAAGTTGCATTTCACTTTCTGGTTCAACTTCTTCTTCTAATGGATTTCTTGACATTTCCATTCTAATTAGATTACGAAGAAGGCAACATGCGGTGATTATGCGACTTTATGTTTTTACTAGATAATATGATGGACTCCTTAAAATACCCCAACGTAACTTAAGCAATCCAAAGCATCTTTCAATAACATTTTGTGCAATAGAATGCTTCATGTTAAAAAATTCCTTTGGGAAAGTCAGCATATTTCTCTCTCTCCATTCATTTAAATGATATTTTTGTCCTCTAAATGGAGCAAGGAACCCCTCACTATTTGTATAGCCTACATCTACAAGGTAGCAATAACCTAAGAAAAAATTTAGATTCACTATTTTAGAATATAAATAAATACTTCATACTACTTGATTGATGTATAACACTATTGATATTACCAGGAAGGACTTTTAACCCATTCCGTCTATGTATAGCATCATGAAGCACTCTAAAATCAATAGCAAAGCCTTCCCAACCCGACAGGACATAAATAAATTTCATGTCTATGGAGAGGAAATGAGATGGGATTTTTAAATCCCAGGATAAGTAAATCCCATGTTAAGGCACTAGATTTTTAAATCCCTCGTATGGAGGATTAAAAATAAGCACTAAATTAGAAATCCCGCCTTATTTCCTATCCAGTCACAATCCAAACGTGGGATTGGAATTTTAAATCCCATTCCCCCCTCTAATTTAGCCAACCAAACACAAACTTAAGAGTTAACATGATGTGAAACACTTTTTTGACGGACCGGAGCTCATCTGTTTACAACTACTTTATTTCCATAACTTATTAAGCTCAAATGTATGGTAGTTATTGTTTGTTTTACTTAATTTTAAATAAAAATTAAAATTGAGTAATAGTCCTAAATGTTAAATATTAAATTATTTGTTGTTTTAATATTTTATTTTTATTAAGTACTAAATAAAGAAAAAGAAAAACTAAGAATCCGTTTGGTAACTGTTTTCAAAAACAATTTTTTGCTCTTCCTAACAAAAAAAAAACACTTTTAATAATAAAAAATTGTTTCTTATGTTATGTTCTTAAGAACATAAATCAAAGTGTTTTAAGAAAATATCTTTTAATTATTTTTTGTTATTTTCATTTGTTTTTTTAGGGCTATCTTAAAAAAATAATTATATATACATGTAGAATGATTAAAAATAAAATGTTAAATATAAAAATTATTTTTAAAACATATTTAAAAATATTAAAAATAGGTTAAAAATATTTTAGGTTTCCAAACAAACTTTTGTTTTACAAAACATTATAAAACAGTTCTCGAAAACTATTCTTAAAAACCGTTTTTTCTTAAATAATTACTAAATATGCCCTAATAAGTTATTTTTAGCAATTAGAAAAAATTAAGTATTTTGGTTTTTTATATTTAGGCAAAAAATTTAAAAGGATAGGTAATAAACTAACAAAAAATAAAAAACAAATGTTCTAAAATTTAAAAACAAGTTGTTTTCAACAAAAAAAATTCAAAAAACAAACAATGCTTAAACTTATAGGTATTACAACGAATGATATAAATTGTGAGCTCAAATAGTCGGTGTCTAAGCTTTTAGGTGGTAATATATTTTCAACTATTTCTAAAACTTGATTCTAGAATTTTATTTTGCTAAAAACATCATAAATGTTGGAGCACTTAGATGAAGACAATTTTCATTCAGCAAGTTGTGGAATTTAGCTGAATTTAGCTGAATGTTGCGGTGAAGAAATAGAAGCATCATTCTAAATAAAGACGTAAGAACAACAAAAAGAAGTTAGGCAAAGAGATGCAAAAGCTTTGAAACGTATTCACCAAGGGATCACCAAGATTAGTTTTCCTAGAAATATAAATACAGGTAAATCAAAAGATGCATGGGAAAATTATAAGTAATTTGATTTGTAATTACACGGAGGAATTTTGACAATAAGCTTATTGAAGAAAGTAATAGCACTTCGACTGTCTTTCACTAAAATTACAGGTCATCAATCAAATTAAAAACCTTGGAGATGATATTAGGAGAAAAAAAACAAGGGGAAAAATTTAAAGAAGATTTTTTTTAATACTTAGGGGTGTTTGATAAAACTTAATATTTATTATTTAATGACTTAAGTTGATTTTAAGTTAAATTATACTTAGATTGTTAACTTAAAACTTATTACTTAATTCTAAGTATTAAGGTTGTTTGATAAAATTAACTTAATTTTTTTTTAAAATTATCAAATTGATATATCTATCCTCATAAATTATAACTTGGATAAAAAAGATCAAATAATAGTAGAGGTCATGAAGTGACAAAGGAGATTGTAACGATAATTAGAACAAATAAGGGTAAAAAAAAAAATATATATATATAGACCTAAGAATAAATTGTTTTTTACTTTAAGTCATATTATTAAGTTATTTTATCAAATATAATTTATTTATTTAATAACTTAAATTAAATTATTAAGTTATTAAGTTAATTTGCACTAGAAGCATATGCGGGGTTCTCACATATGAAAGTTTAATATTGAAATTGCCAACTATTTTTGTAGTAGTGGTTGCCATGAAAAGCATGCTATTTTTAAGTTGTTTGGTAAGATTTAAATGTACTTCTATGGGCCACTTACGATTTAAATATCAACGATGCCAACCCACCATCCACCATCCACATCCAACATGAAGATTTTAGACACAAGGCTACAAATTTGCTTTGTTTAATTTTTCTTCTTTTTTTTTAAAATGAGGAACCAAGTAAGACAATATATTTTATCTATCCAAGAGAATCATATATGTATAAACCTAATTGTGTGATGAATGCGTTAAACCCTGAAGTATGATTGAAGAGTCATAGCACATGCAAGCAAGTATTTTTTCCCATGTCCGGCCGCTTCAGTTGCAGTGAAACCATTGGTGTTGGCCGACTCATACATAGTAGGGAAGGGTTGTCGTATGATAGGGAGGCAACTAGTTACTGCTACGTATCATTTCTAATATGTCAATAGTTGGCTGACACGTTTGGGTACACTTCAATTCTTTTGCATCAACAAGGGCTAATCAACTTTATGTTGGGAAGTTAAAAGGGGAAAGCTAGATTAAGTTAAAAGTTTCGTCCACAATAATAACAACTTAACAAGAATGAATAACAATAAGCCACCAAATATAATATGGAAAAACCCTCTAAATAGAGATAAAAAATCACAAAGAAAATTTCTTCCATACAAATTATTAAGTCTTCATTGATTTATTTATCTTGAAAATTTATATAAATATGCATATCAATGCTCAAGGTAAGAATTCATCACTCAAACAAATAATGAACAGAAAGATATCATAAAGAAATCATACCATGGGAACTTTCCCAAAAGGTTAATAAAAGAACTTATAACTTCACCCTTGAGCCCTAAAATAATACCCATAAAAGAACCCTAATTTTCTTCCTTTTTCTCAATCACTTTTTTCTCAATATACCAAAGCCATAATGGTATTTATATTTGAGTTTAAAGAATACTTAAATATAAAATAATCTAATAAATGGACTTAGGAAACTTTCATGGGTCAGACAAGCTTAGCCCAACACTTTAATGGGAAGATATTTGAATAGGCCAGTGAAGCCCACATTCAAGGTGCTAGCCACAATATAATTTTATGAACTACTACAAAGTAAATAATATTTTCTCAGCTCAAATACCCAAGTTACAAAAAGAAAATTGCACATGACCCATGTTTTAAATTCGACTACAAATGAAATTTATCATATATCCATTCTGATAACTTTTTTTTTTTTTTTTTTCATGCAAAGAATCGAGATAAAGTCTCACTTGATGAAGTTTTGGAATGCTCATTTGAGCAAGAAAATGTGGGTGTTCCGTGTTTAGGAATGGGGTATATAAGGAAGATGGGTGACAATGATGAGTGGATGCTAATACGAGGTAGCTTAGTGACATTCCGTGATTTGAGAGAACAGGCACCAAAGGCAGAGATTCACCACGATATTCACCCTCAAATAGAATTATAGTATACGAGCATAAGAATGAGATTTAGGTATGAAGTTATGAAACCGATAATGCATATATGAAACTTTGTGATTGTAATGTCTTTTAAGTACCTACCAAAAAACTATATTTTTGTATTATGGTAGGACCCTTGAAACATATAGGTGCAAACAAACCTTTCTATTTTATGTATTATAATTATATTCCATCTTAAATTTTCAACATTGTATGTTCACACAAATGACTTGGTAGCCTCAAAACTAGGGATGATAACGGGTGGATCACCACCCACGTCGCAACCCGTCTCATTTATTTATATTTATTCTTCTACCTACCAAAAATAATAATAATAATAATAATAATCAAATGGGGAAAAGGGAGTGTAGAAAATTCTCATATTAGCCTCCTTACATCATATAATATTTTTTTATTTTTTTTTCAATTTTTTACATAAATAAATATTATAAATATTTCTAATTTCTTTTTATGAAAAGTGATGTTATATATATGTCAAAAAAAAAGTTTTAAAATGAAAAGAAAATAATTAAAATAATTTTTTATTTAATATTATATATAATTGGGATGGGGAAGGGCAAGATAATGTTATCTCTAAACCATCACCAAGCCATCTCGAGTTCATAAAAAGGAAAAAATTTTAAACCAAACTTGAATTCATTTATATTTATCCCAAACTTGTCTCATTAGGAGTGGATTGAAAAAAATAATTCATGGACTACAAATTTATGAACTAAAACTAGTATAGAATGATCATGTTATTTATCTTTTACACATAAGTACACTTCTATAAATTTCTCATTCAACAAATTAACTTCCAATTAAGCAAGACTTAATATATTAAATTTATTTGTAATTGCAAAACTACTTTTATTTTTAATAAAACTTTAAATTTAATATATTATATAAATTAAATTAAATTCTTATATTTTATAAAATCAAAAGAAAAATTAGTTTTAAAAAAACTATAAAATTTAGGCTTTCTTTGACAAATATTATTGAAAATTGTTCTCTAATATTTTGCATAACAAAGAAATATTTTTAACATATTTTTATGTTTTTAAATATGCTTTAAATTTAACTTTTATATGTAATACTTTATTTTTAATCATTTTTCATATTTGTATAATTATTTTTTAAATCATTTGAAAACAAATGAAAATAATTGAAAGACGTTCTCTTAAAACACCTTATTTTCTATTTTTAAGAATAGTACAAATTGTTTTCTATTTTTTAATTGTCAAATGTGTTTTTCTATATTTTTTTATTTTAAAGAATAAAAAATTATTTAAAAAAAAAATATACCAAATAAAGCCTTATTTTCTTGGGTCTTTATTCTTTAACTTAAGGATAATTTTTAAAAGAGAAAACATAACTAAACTACCCTTAGATTTCATATTTCCATCCCCTTTGAAAATGAAAGCAGGCTACTACTTAAACAAGTGGGGCTTAGATTTCATGGCTCTACAAAACGAGCTATGGTCTGATAATGCATATGAGCTGAGAAGATGAATAAATGAAATTTGCATCATTTAGGAGTGCAAGTCATGTTAATCAAAACCACACATATGTAGAAAATAAAGAAAAATACAAAAATTTTAATATGGTTCGACAATCAATGTGATTTTTACGTCCACAGAATGTATCAATACTCAACAATTTACTAATTAAAAGAAAAAAAGGATTACAATAGTGAAGCTTTAAAAAAACTCCTCTCAATTGCAGTCAATTTTCTGAAAAATAAAACTCTAAAATATAAAAGGGATAAATATATAATGAGGATAAACTCATCATTCTTTATATAAAAAAAAAAATTCTTCGGGCAACACTGCCCCTTCAACTCCGTGAGCTAACCGGACAACTCGAGTTCACAGGGTACTCGATCCAACATCTTGGGTAAAGCATAAAAAAATTGATTTAGACTTCACAATCGAATAAGTCATGATATGTTCACAA
This sequence comes from Vitis riparia, assembly GCF_004353265.1. Taxonomy (NCBI): domain Eukaryota; kingdom Viridiplantae; phylum Streptophyta; class Magnoliopsida; order Vitales; family Vitaceae; genus Vitis; species Vitis riparia. The sequence continues at coordinate 9,283,884 of NC_048444.1, forward strand.
CATTGGTCCCCTTCCTAGATGGGACTACCCTAGATTAATAGTTGTGGTTCAGAAAGAATGAAGTGGGGACCATTAGTTACATTGGATGAATTATGTAACCTAATATTGTTGGGAGAAAAGGATTGAACAATAGGTGCATAAAATTATAGGTCATCAATCAAATTAGAAACATTGGAGATGATATTAGGAAAAAAAAATAAGGGGAAAAATTTTAAGAAGATTTTTTGTAATACTTAGGGGCGTTTGATAAAACTTAATATTTATTATTTAATGACTTACAATGGTGAATATAAAAGGGTTAAATATAAAAGAAAAAAAATTATTAGAATGGTGAAGCTTTAAAAAACTCCTCTCAATTGTAGTCAATTTTCTAAAAAATAAAACTCTAAAATATAAAAAGGTTAAATATATAATGAGGATAAACTCATCATTCTTCATATAAAAATAATTTCTTCGGGCAACACTACCCCTTCAACTCCGTGAGCTAACCGGACAGCTCGAGTTCACGGGGTGCTTCATCCAACATCCTAGGTAATGCATAATAAAATTGATTTAGACTTCACAATTGAATAAGTCATGATATGTTCACAACATTGGTCCCTTCCCTAGATGGGACCATCCTAGATTAATAGTTGTGGTCCAGAAAGAATGAAGTGGGGACCATTAGTTACATTGGATGAATTGTGTAACCTAATATGGTTAGGGGGAAAGGATTGAACAATAGGTTATTAAAATTACAAGTCATCAATCAAATTAGAAACCATGGAGATGATATTAGGAAAAAAAAAAAAAACAAGGGGAAAAATCTTAAGAATATTTTTTGTAATACTTAGGGGCGTTTGATAAAACTTAATATTTATTATTTAATAACTTAAGCTGACTTTAAGTTATATTATATTTAGATTGTTAACTTAAAACTTGTTACTTAATTCTAAATATTAAGGTTTTTTGACAAAATTAACTTAAAATTTATTTTAAATTATCAAATTAATATATTTATCTTCATAAATTATAACTTGGATAAAGGAGGTCAGATAATATTAGAGGTCAGGGAGTGACAAAAGATATTGTGACAGTAATTGGGACAAATAAGGGTAAAAAAAGATAAAATAAAGATAGAAACCTAAGAATAAATTGTTTTTTACTTTAAGTCATATTATTAAGTTATTTTATCAAATATAATTAATTTATTAATGACTTAAATTAAGCTATTGAGTTATTTTAAGTTATTAAGTTAATTTACCAAACACTAGAAGCACATGTCGGGTTCTCACATATGAAAGTTTAATATTGAAATTGCCAACTATTTTTCTAGTAGTGGATGCCATGAAAAGCATGTTATTTTTAAATTGTTTGGTAAGATTTAAATGTACTTATATGGGCCACTTGCGATTTAAATATCAACGATGCCAACCCACCATCCACCATCCACATCCAACATGAAGATTTTAGACACAAGGTTACAAATTTGTTTTGTTTAATTTTTTATTTTTTATTTTTAAATGAAGAACCAAGTAAGACAATATATTTTCTATGTCCAAGAGAATCATATATTGTGAAACCAAGGTTTGATTAATCTCAGTTTTGATGATAACAAAACAAGGTTTAGAACTAATGATTATATTTCAAGTGTGTTTAGGCAAGAAGATTTCCAAAGTGGCAATCAAAAAGACAAATCAAGCCAAAGAGAAATCATTAAGAAGAAGAAAATCGACCTCAAAGAGAAGTGTTTTTCAAAACCCAAGCTTCATAAGATCTCTTTGTAAGGTTGTTGATGCACTAAGATTTTCATGCATTACATTCTTTACTTATTCACCAAAATCATCCAAGAGTTTTTTCATTTTAAATCCTTTTAAATTGGATGATTTCATGCTTTCAACTAAATCCTAGTGTCAAATGTTTTCCAAACTTGTTTAAAAGGTTTTAAGTTGAAAAAGATGATTGTTGAGCCAAAAAAGGCTCAGCCGGTTGAACCGGATGAGGAACCAATCAACCCCTAGCTCAACCAGTCGAGGAGTGCAAAAAAAACATTCCATCTCTTCCAAAACAGTTGTTCAACCGGTCAAGGTTGAATCTCAACCGGTTGACCCCCACCTCAATTGGTCAACCCTCACCTCAACCGATCGAGGTCCAACGATCACCTACCAAGCATTAAGTACTAACGACTAATCAACCGATCGACCCCCAGCTCGACCAGTCAAACCCCCAATGGCTAGTTTGGTCGTTTTCCTTTATAAAAAGGTTCCAATCTTCATTGTTCCAATCTTCATTGTTTCAAGAGTGGGGTATCTCTTGAGAAGTGTAAAGGGTGCTTGGAGCCAAAAGTCCAAGAGGATTGATTGGAACCATAATCCAATTGTATTGTTTAAAGGCTTGGCTTGGAAGCCTTGAATTAGTGGAACCTCAAGCTTAGAATTAAAGCTAGAGGAGAATGGATGTAGGTCGGGTTCGAACCACTAAAAATCTTGTGTTTACATTCTCTTTTCCCTACTTTTTTTACTTTATATGCAATTATTTTTATATTGTTTTAATATATATTTGCATACAATTTTCTCTTGCATTCATACAATTTAAATTTGCAAAAAGAGACCATCACCCTATTCACCCCCTCTCTAGGGTGATTACCTTATATTGGATTAGCCTAATTGTAAACCCCAAAATTTGTCCTAATTTTATTTTTAAATCAATTTTGAGCCCAATTTTACACTTAGATTTTAAATCTCAATTACGTGTGATGTTTTTGGCCCACTCACTTTTAATTATTAGTTTTTATTATTTTGCATTTTATTTTATTATTATTATATTTTATTTCTTTTTTATTTTCTTTCTTCTCTCTCTTCTTACATTCCTCACCTACCCCACCCACTTTCTCTCTCTCCTCCCATACCCCTCACCACCTGCTATACCCCTATCTCCCCTATTTTTTTTCATTTTTTTTCCCTACACTCCACTCACAGTCCGCTCCCTCATTTGGGCTTCCTCATTCATTTCTTCCTCTTCTTTCCCTCAACACCCATTTTCGGCCACACGCCCCCTCTCACTTCTTCCCCAATTTTTATTTTTTTTATTTTTTTCTCTTCTCCTACCCATTTTTCTTCCAATTTTTTTCCTTCCATTTTTTTCCTTTCTCTTCCTCCACCATACCCCACTTCCAGAGACGCACCACACAACCATTTTCTCTTCACCCCTCTTCTCCCATTTTCCCCTCATTTCTCCATTTTTTTTTCTACTTTTCATTTTCTTTTCTTTGTTTTATTTTATTTTTTGTTTCCCAAAAAAACCATCAACTGTCACTAGCAAGATCACCGATCGCCCCTCTTCTCCCATTTTCCCCTCATTTCTCCATTTTTTTTCTACTTTTCATTTTCTTTTCTTTGTTTTATTTTATTTTTTGTTTCCTAGAAAAGCCATCAACTATCGCCGACAAGATCACCGGTCGACGACCTCCTCCCCTTTTATATTATTATTATTATTATTATTATTATTATTATTATTATTATTATGAGTATTATGTTTGGGCTTTATTAATTAGTATGAAATTTAGGTTAATTTGTTGTTAATATGAAATTTGGGATAATTTATTGTTGGTGAATTAATTTAGAATTGGCTAATTTGGGTTAGATTAATTAATAATTTATATGGTTGTACTCATTTGAATTATTTAATTTGAATATGATATAATATTGTGGTATATTTTGGATGTGGGTTTGCATATTAAATTGGGTTGATTTTAGTTGTAAATTTAGGCTTGTATATTAAATTAGGCTTGGATTATGGAATATTAAAAATTTAGGCCTAATGGGATTTATTTTAATTTATCATGTTTTAAGTTTGATTAATTGAGTTTATATTTTGGTTATTAATTTGGACATTTTGGATTAGGGTTTATAGCGTGTGAGATGTTTTTTGTTGAGTTATATTTGTTAATTTGGGTCTTTTTTTAATTGGTGAAATTTGTTGGACTAATTTGAAGTTTGGATTTGGGCTTGAATATATATTGTGAATTTTATACATTTTTAGATATTTATATTTGTGTTATTTTTGTTTTTACATTGATTTATTCTGCAATTCTATTGGCTGAGTAAGAATTTATGACAAATGGAGTATGAAATTTCATGGAAAGTTGTAGGAAGACATTAAGCTTGTTGTAAGTTTATTTGGATATATATTTTATTTCTCACTTTTATTTGGTTTTATTTTTATTAGTTCTTGTAAATATTCATTTGTATATATTTATTGAATATGTACAGAATTGAACATCGAACAAACTAGAAATTTTGTTTAAATGAGAGGAAGAATTCAATAAATATGTTTTAATAAAATAATAATTTTAAAATATTCTTTTTAATAAAAGAAAGTTTTTTTTATTTATAAAAATTCAGAGCATTTAGAAAAATCCAAAAGAATTGTTTTTAATAGAATTTGAAAAATTATTTCTAACAAAATTGTCCAAAAATTTTTTTGTTAAATAAAAATTGTCCAAAAATTATTTTGTAAATAAAGCTATCCCAAAAATTAATTTTTAATAAAATTGTCCAAAAAATTTTTTTTAATGAATTCTTTTTCCTTAATTAAAATGGGATTAAAAGTATTTTTTAGAAATAGAGGATTTAAATCTTTTCTTTCTTTTTAATTAAAATTTCTTTTGCAAATAAAGTTATGTCTTTTTAAATAATTTGAATAAATCACTTTTTTTAAATGAAAATGAATCAAAATACTTTTGTAAATAAAATTGTAAAAATTCATTATTTTCTAGTAAAAGTAAATAAAAATAATTTTTGTACGTAAATTGAAATTTTGTAATAAATTCTTTTGATACAATAAGTGTAAATAATTTTTTGGAAAATTGAATACAAATGAAATTAAGAAAATAAATTGATTCTTTTTTGTAATTAAAAAAAGTTGAAATCATTAATTCAAAATTATTTTTAATAAAATCCTTTGAAATTTCTTGAAAACTATTTTTTTTAAATATGTTTTTTTAGTTCAATAAATCATTTTGCATAATTCTCTTATTATTTATTTTGTGTATTTTTGTAATTAGATTTCATCATTATTTTTTTATATATTGATTTTCACTATGACTTATACATACTCATTTACTTGATTATTTTTCTTGGTATCCATGATTAATTAATTAATTGTCACAATTACTTTAATTTTTTTAGTAGAGACCATATGTATACGGGTTTAGAGGGGTGCTACGACTCACCACCGTACCTTCCCAATAGGTAACCTGACCCTCGAACCCAAACTCGGTTTTTCACAAACCTGTTTTTCCTTCAGAAGTTATACTTAGGGTTTTTCTTTCTTATTTTGTTTTTCCCTTAAAAATAAAACAAAACAAGTGGCGACTCCAAGTCTTTTTTCAAAAAATCAAATTTTCACCTAATAAATAAAAAGCGAGTCACGCCATAGAGTGGGAACACATGTGAAAAATGCGGGGTCCACACTAATTTTTATAACATATATGTATAAACCTAATTATGTGATGGATGTGTTAAAACCCTGATGTATGATTGAAGAGTCATAGCACATGCAAGCAGGTATTCTTCCCCATGCCCAACCGCTTTAGTTGCAGTGAAACCATTGGTGTTGGCCGACTCATACACAATAGGGAAGGGTTTCCATATGATAGGGAGGTAACTAGTTATTTCTACGTATCATTTCTAATATGTCAATGGTTGGCTAACGCGTTTGGGTACATTTAAATTCCTTTGCATCAACAAGGGTTAATCAACTTTATGTTGGGAAGTTAAAAGGGGAAAGCTAGATCAAGTTAAAAGTTTCATCCACAATAATAACAACTTAACAAGAATGAACAATAATAAGCCACCAAATATAATATGGAAAACCCCTCTAAATAGAGATAAAAAAATCACAAAGAAAATTTCTTCCATACAAATTATTAAGTCTTCATTGACTTATTTATTTTGAAAATTTATATAAATATGCATATAAATGCTTAAGGTGAGAATTCATCACTCAAACAAATAATGAACAAAAAGATATCATAAAGAAATCATACCACGGGAACTTTCCCAAAAGGTTAATAAAAAAACTTATAACTTCACCCTTGAGCCCTAAAATAATACCCATAAAACAACCCTAATTTTCTTCCTTTTTCTCAATCACTTTTTTCTCAATATACCAAAGCCATAATGGTATTTATATTTGAGTTTAAAGAATACTTAAATATAAAATAGTCTAATAAATGGACTTAGGAAACTTTCATGGGTCAGACAAACAAGATATTTGAATAGGCCAGTGAAGCCCACATTCAAGGTGCTAGCCACAATATAATTTTAGGAACTACTACAAAGTAAATAATATTTTCTAAGCTCAAATACCCAAGTTACAAAAAGAAAATTGCACATGACCCATGTTTTAAATTTGAATACAAATGAAGTTTATCATATATCCATTCTGATAACTTTTTTTTTTTTTTTCATCCAAAGAATCGAAATAAAGTCTCACTTGATGAAGTTTTGGAATGCTCATTTGAGCAAGAAAATGTGGGTGTTCCGTGTTAAATTAGGAATGAGGTATATAAGGAAGATGGGTGACAATGATGAGTGGAATGCTAATACGAGGTAGCTTAGTGACATTCCGTGAATTGAGCGAACATTGAAGTAGTAAAATACTTAACAAACAAAAACGAAAACAGGCACCAAAGAAAGAGATCCTCCTCTTCAATCAAATGCTTTGGACTTAATGTTGAGAGAGAAACAAGAGTCTAAACCAGTGCTTGTGGCTTTCGGTCCAGACCTTGAATTTATTCACAAAAAGGTAGTGTGGCCATGATAGACCAGACCATATCTGCTCCCAAGCTTTCTTTGACCTTTGGCCTCCCAGCCAGTGCAGTAGATAGGAAATATGAATCTGATAGGATTCTCTTAGCCTCAAACAACAATTTAGGCCATCGGAGGATGGATCCAAGGCATGAACTACCTTACATTCACTCACCCTTGTGCCATTTCAAGTTTAATATTCCGTTTGGTAGTGTTTTTAAACAACACTTTCAATCTTTAAAAAAAAAAATGTTTTTGAAGAAAAATCAGATATTTGACAAAATTTTAAAATACTTTTCAAATTTTAAAATATTTTTTTTAAAAAATTAAATCATTTATAGATTAAAAAATCAATTCTAATATTTTCTAGAAAACACGTGATGAATGATTCTTTAAAAACAATTGTAGATAAAAATCTTTCACTAAAAATAATTTGATAAAACTGACCTATTTTTATTTATAACAATAGCTATAAATTGATTAAAAGCCATGAAATAGCTGTAAATTTGTGACTCTAGCCTTCACTTTTTTTTAGATTAAAAAATTACCTATTTTTCATAAAAATATCTCTATTTCCTCTTTTATATAAGTAAAAATAAAAATAAAAATTAATCACTTAAAACAAATCGAAAAGCTGAAAAAAAATTATACAAAAATTAATTTATTTTTCAAGTTCAAATATAAGAGATATTAGATTTATAAATATGAATTTTTTTTTAATTAATTAATTAATTCTTATCAAAATAAGGTGAAAGGTTATTGGTTTCTAACGTGTTTACAAGGTAAAAATACTCCGCAGTCATACTTGATTTGTAACTTGAGTAATATTATGGAGTCTAAATTCTTTTTCATGATAATGTTGATGAAGAAAGATATGACTCATTGATATGAATGTGAGCTTGAGATTTCAACGATGTGATGTTGATCTAACATACATGGAGATGTGGGCACCTTGCACCCACGTTGTACTTCTCACGTTCACATGAATGAAAGCAAACTTTGAGGTTGGGGTTCAATTAGTTTTGTACCCAATTGATGGACGGGTTTTTCTCAATAGTACGGTAATTTAAAAAAGTTATGCTTAAATTATTGTAGTAGAAGAAGTTATTACAAATATATGATAGTTTTTGCTACCTAGGAGAGAGGAGATAGGAGATAGGAGATAGGAGAGAGGAGAGAGGGTGAACGGATAAATTTTTTTAAAACCAAAATCATCTTTTCAAACTTTTCAAAAGGGAACTCGTCTCTTCAATAGACGAGTTCCATGAAAAAAAATATATATATTTTTTATAAATATATATATATATATATATATATATATATATATATATATATATATATATATATATATATATATATATATATATATATATATATTATAAAAAAAATCCCAAATTAAATAAAAAAAAAAAACAATTCCTCAAGAACTCGTCTTTTGAAGAAACGAGTTCCATGTTTTTTTTTTTAAATTCCCAACTTAAAAAAAAAAAAAAAAAAAAAAAAAAAAAAAAAAAAAAAGCAAATCCTCAAAGGGAACTCGTCTTTTGAAGAGACGAGTTCCCATGGAAAAAAAAAATTTTAATTCCCAAATTTTTTAAAAAATAAAAATAAAAAATTCTTCAAGTTCCCATGGAAAAAAAAAAAATTAAACAAAAAGATTTAAAAAAGAGATGAGGAATTGTTTTTTTTTTTTTAGGAATTTTTTTTTTTAATTTGAGAATTTTTTTTTTCCATGGGAACTTGTCTCTTGAAGAGACGAGTTCCCTTGAGGAATTTTTTTTATTTTTTATTTTTTTATATAATTTGGGAATTTTTTTTAATATATATATATATATATATATATATATATATTTTCATGGAACTCGTCTCTTAAAGAGACGAGTTCTTGAGGAATTGTTATTTTTTTTTGTTTTTTTAATTTGGGAATTTTTTTATAAAAAATATATTTTTTTTTTCATGGAACTCGTCTCTTCAAGAGATGAGTTCCCTTAAGGAATTTTTTTTTTCTATATTTTTTTTTCATGGAACTCGTCTCTTGAAGACACGAGTTCCTTTTGAAATTTTTTTAAAAGACAATTTCGCCTTTTAAATTTTGAAAATATGATTTTGGTTTAAAAAAAAATTATCTGTTCACCCTCTCTCCTCTCTCCTAGGTGGCAAAAACTACCATATATTTGTAATAACTTCTTCTACTACAATAATTTAAGCATAACTTTTTTAAATTACCGTACTATTGAGAAAAACCCATTGATGGACCTGATAAGGACATGACTATAAGAAACCTCTCACCGGAATTCACTGGTCCATAGCGAAAAATAATAAGGCACTAAAACGTTATCCACTTAACTTTCTATCTTCACGGTTAAATATGTATAGTGAAATCCAAATTATTGGATAATTGTATAGATAAATAGAATTATAGTATACGAGTATAAGAATGAGATTTAGGTATAAAGTTATGAAACCCCATAATGCATATATGACACTTTGTGATTGTCATGTCTTTTAAGTACCTGCCAAAAAACTATATTTTTGTATTATGATAGGACTCTTGAAACATATAGGTGCAAATAATCCTTTCTATTTTATGTATTATAATTATATTCCATCTTAAATTTTCAACGGTGTATGTTCACACAAATCACATGATAGCCTCAAAATTAGGGATGATAATGGGTGGGTTTGGGACCATCAGCCAATCTTATTTCATTTATTTATATTTATTTTTCTACTTATCAAAAATAAATAAATAAATAATCAAATGGGGAGAAGGAAGTGTAGAAAATTCTCATATCAACCTCCTTATATCATATAATATTTTTAATTTTTTTTTCAATTTTTTACATAAATAAATATTATAAATATTTATAATTTATTTTTATGAAAAGAGATGTTTTATATATGTTAAAAAAGTTTTAAAATGAAAAAAATAATTTTTTATTTAATATTTTATATAATTGGAATGGGGAAGGGCAAGATAATGTTATCTCTAAACCATCCCCTAGCCGAGTTCATAAAAAGGCTCAATTCATTTATATTTATCCCAAACTTGTCTCTTTAGGAGCGGGTTGAGAAAAAATAATTCATGGACTACAAATTTATGGATTAAAACTAGTATAAAATGATCATGTTATTTATCTTTCTACACATAAGTACACTTCTATAAATTTCTCATTCAAGAAATTAACTTCCATTTAAGCAAGACTTAATATATTAAATTTATTTGTAATTGCAAAACTATTTTTACTTTTAATAAAACTTTAAATTTAATATATTATATAAATTAAATTAAATTCTTATATTTTATAAAATCAAAAAAAAAATTATTTTTAAAAAAGCTATAAAATTTAGGCTTTCTTTAACAAATATTTTTGAAAACTATTCTCTAATATTTTGCATAACAAATGTCTATTTGAAAAGTTGAAATATTTTTAACATATTTTTTATGTTTTTAAATATACTTTAAAATTAACTTTTATATGTAATACTTTATTTTTAATCATTTTTCATATTTGCATAATTATTTTTTAAATTGAAAACAAATGAAAATAATCGAAAGACATTTATCTTAAAATACCTTATTTTCTATTTTTAAGAATAGTAAATTGTTTTCTATTTTCTAATTGTCAAATGTGTTTTACTATTTTTTTATTTTAAAGAATAAAAACTATTTTTTTAAAAAAAATTACCAAATAAAGCCTTATTTTCTTGGGTCTTTATTCTTTAACTTAAGGATAATTTTTAAAAGAGAAAACATAACTAAACTGACCTTAGATTTCTTATTTCCATCCCCTTTGAAAATGAAAGCTGGCTACTACTTAAACAAGTGGGGCTTAGGTTTCATGGCTCTACAAAACGAGCTATGGTCTGATAATGCATATGAGCTGAGAAGATGAATAAATGAAATTTGCATCATTTAGGAGTGCAAGTCATGTTAATCAAAACCACACATATGTAGAAAATAAAGAAAAATACAAAATTTTTAATATGGTTTTATAATCAATATGATTTTTACGTTCACAAAATGTATTAATACTCAACAATATACTAATTAAAAGAAAAAAAAATGATTATAATGGTGAAGCTTTAAAAAAACTCCTCTCAATTGCAGTTAATTTTTTGAAAAATAAAACTCTAAAATATAAAAGAGTTAAATATATAATGAGGATAAACTCATCATTCTTCACATGAAAAAAAAATTCTTCGGGCAATATTGCCCCTTCAACTCCATAAGCTAACCGGACAACTCAAGTTCACAGAGGGCTTGATCCAACATCCCTAGTAAATCATAAGAAAATTGATTTAGACTTTGCAATCAAATAAGTCATAATATATTCACAACATTGGTCCCCTCTCTAAAGGACCATCCTAGATTAATAGTTGTGGTCTAGAAAGAATGAAGTGGAGACCATTAGTTACATTGGATGAATTGTGTAACCTAATATTGTTGGGAGGAAAGGATTGAACAATAGGTGCATAGAAGGAGGCGTACAATAATAATGTGGATACTAATTTTGAAAGTGATAATAATAACAGCAAAAAGTAGGATTAGTTTTAGGAAAAATAGAGGAGAGCCTATTTAAAATGGTTTCCAATGACAGTTTTCTCTCATAAAAGCAATTTTAAATTTTAAAATTTAATTTTTTTTATTAAAAACATTTTTTGAAAATTTTATTCTAAGACCAAGTTTGATTTTAGAATAAATTTAAGGTGTTTTTAATATTTTTTGGAAACTGTCCTTCAAAATAATTGAAAATATGAAAACCATTTTACAAATTTTTGTATTAGATATGCATAATACATTTGAGAAATAACCTTTTTTATATATATATATATATTTTTAATTAAGGTATAATAAAACAAATAGGATTTGATACAAATAACGAAAACTAAATATATATAACATCACCTAATTATCAGCGTTGCAGTCAAATCCTGTAGTATAACAAGGCACTCGTCGTTTTACTGAATGACAAGTTAATTAGTTAAATAATCCCTAGCTAGTTCCACCCTAGGTGACAGAATTGACTAGGTAGGGGCAAGGGTAGGGAAAGAAATATTGTGGGGTCGACAACAAAAAGATCACATTGTGGGGTAGACGACAAAAATATCACATTGTGGGGTCGACAACAAACAGACAACAAATATCACAAAATGTAAAAGTATACAACCTGTTTTTTAGTTTTATTTTTAGGCTATATAGTTGAAGAAATGGAAGATTGAGTGAACAGAAGTAATGCCACGGCTCCATAAAATCACCACCACTTCCTCCTTGTGCAAGGATAGGCGGTGTCCGTGCGGTCTACATGTCTTACAGAAAACTCAATAAATATGAGCATCCAGTGCATTAACAGATTCAACCAGAGCCTTAGTCCATATACATGGATATATCTTTCTCTCTCTCTCTCTCTCTCTCTCTCTCTCTCTCTCTCTCTCTCTCTATATATATATATATATATATATATATATATATATATATATATTCAATAACTACATAAATATTGGGAAAAAATATTTGGTTACTAATTATATGATAGAAATTGAAAAAATATAACATGTCACAAGTTATTTTGATAAAATAAAAGACATTTTTTGGGATGAAAGGTTTTTGTCTCCAATATTGGGTTTTGACAATAAAAGAATTTTGTCTCTTATAATTTTCATTTCACCATTGGTATCAACCTTTTTCAAGATGAAGTGATTTCATCATTATTGTGATCTTTTTTATCTTGTGAGCTTTTTGGCAATAAAATAATTTTATTATCTATTACTTATCTTTTCTTAGACTAATAGAGTATTTGGCCTCCTAAATTATTTTGTATCATAAAATATTTCATTTATGAAAATTATTATATTGTCACAGAACATTTGGTGTTATTTCATATGCAATTAAAATATTAGACATAACTTTTTGCAACAAACTAAAATTTCTTCTCCCAAAATGCATTTTGAAAACAAATTATATTCATGGGCAAAAAATTAATTTGTGGAAGAAGGTAATTGTGGACCCCGCATTTCGGCTCATGCGTTTCCCACTCGTTGGCGAGCTCGCTTTTTATTTTATTCGAAAATTTGATTTTTATTTGATTAAGAAAAATGACTGGAAGTCGCCACTTATTTTTGTTTTATTTTTAAGAGGGTAAACAAAATAAGAAAGAAAAACCCTAAGTGTGACTCCTTATTTGGAAAAGGTAATCTACGAAAAACCGGATCGGGTTCGAGGGTCAGGTTACTTATCGGGAAGGTACGGTACAGACCGTAGCACCCCTTTAAGTCCCTAAAGTCGGGTCTCTACTAATAAAATGAAACAATAATGACAATTGATGAATCGAGCATGGATACCAAATGAATATCACTCAAAACGAAAATAACTGAATGAATAGGAGAGACAGAGAATGTACCTGAGTGATGAACCGATTTACTTCAATGAAAACAAATGTTAGCAATTAAACACGGGATAATCGTATGCATGTATTAGAGTGAAATAAATCAATCATGTATAACAATCATATCAATCAATCCACCAATCAATCAATCAATCAATCATAAAATCACGTATGTGGGACCCCCACCAAAGTCCAATCTATCTTGCACGAATTAGTCTCACAAATTCCATTATTCTGAAATTATGAAAAATTGCATTCATACTTATTAAAAATTAAGAGAAACATAAAGTTATTTGAAAACCAAAGTGGAATTAAAAACGTTCGAAAGAAAAACTAGATTTTTGAAATTTATTTGAAAATTGGAGTCTCAAGAATTATTTGAAAATTTGAATTTTGGAGATTAAATTTGATAGAAATTGGAATTTTGGGAATTGGAAATTAAGTTCAGAAGTTGGAAATTTAAAGAATTGTTTAAAATGAGATTTCAGAATAAATGAATAAAATAATAATAATTAAATAGATTAATGTGAATATTGGAATTTTCGGGATTAGGAATTTAATTCGGAAATCAAAGGTTTTGAAGAATTTGATTTAAAATGGGGTTTTGAAATAAATAAATAAAATGTTAATGATTAAATAAAGTAGTAATGTGAATATTGGAATTTTCGGGATTAGGAATTTAATTCGGAAATCAGAGGTTTTGAAGAATTTGATTTAAAATGGGGTTTTGAAATAAATAAATAAAATGTTAATGATTAAATAAAGTAATGGGAATATGGGAACTTTCGGGATTAGGAATTTAATTTGGAAATCAGAAGTTTTAAAAAATTTGACTTAAAATAGAGTTTTGAAATAAATAAATAAAATGCTGATGATTAAATAAAGTAGTGGGAATATGGGAATTTTCGGGATTAGGAATTTAATTCGGAAATCAGAAGTTTTAAAGAATTTGACTTAAAATAGAGTTTTGAAATAAATAAATAAAATGCTGATGATTAAATAAATTAGTCGGAATATGGGAATTTTCGGGATTAGGAATTTAATTTGGAAATCAGAAGTTTTAAAGAATTTGACTTAAAATAGAGTTTTGAAATAAATAAATAAAATGCTGATGATTAAATAAATTAGTGGGAATATTGGGAATTTACGAAAATTGAAATTTAAATTTAGAAACAAGAATTTTGAAAGATTATTTAAAGGTGAAGTTTTAGAATAAGTAAATGATTGGAATAATAGTAATACCTAAAAAAACAAATTCGGAGACCAGGATGTCGAAGAATTGTTTGAGAACGGTACGTAAAAAAAAACTAAATTTTGAAGGAAAATATTTTTGGCATGGAATTTTTAAATACATGGAAAGAAAATAAACAAATAAGTAAATACTCTTAAAAGGATGACACGCGCCCTGAGAGAAAGTGGTCATGCATAGCTGAGCCAAACACATGCTTTATGTACACCATTAAATTCAAATCAAGTCTCTGCCAACATCATCATTTTTTTTTTTTTAAAAGCATTGACACTACCCATTTTCACTCAAAGCATCCAACACCATACAGAAAGCAAATACACCCATGCTAATCTCGGAACCCTTTCCATCTACCTTCTGCATAACATTGCATCGCCTTCGTCTCCGTGCCCCTCAAAGAACGCCCCAATCCAGACAGCCAAACTCAAACGAGATGCCCAACACTCAAAGAAAGAAAGAGAACAGAAACAGAGGAAAATAGAATGAAGAAACAGAGCATGCGGGAGAGAGGATGATGTCTTTAACTCCAAAACCTATTTTAATGAAGATTAAGAAGCTTTCAAAAGAAGCTAGTGGGGGATCCTAACACATGAATAAGTAGCGCAACCATCATATAGTACGCTTAGAAGAAGAACAGAGACTCGACAAGTAACCATAAAAAGTGAGTTTAACATCTTAGATGATCAAAGCAGGTATTCAGATATCAGCAAAAAAACATAGCAAAACGGTAATAATGGAGAAACTTAAGGCTTAAGAATGCTAAACCTGCGTGAATCCTCTCAAGTAGAAATTTTTTTCCCGAGTAAAAGAGTCCTCCCTCCTTCTCGCACCAGCTCCCTCTCTGTTTTTCTCCTTTGTTTTTTCCCCAGCAGCTGCTCGCTTCCTTGTAGCAGTTTTTTTTCCTCTTGGCGTTTCTTCCTCTTTTTCAAAACCAGCCTCTTCACTGGGTCAAAACTCCTCCCGCAAGTCATGGACCTGCTCCCCTCTCCCTTACTCACTCTCCTGTGGCTTTCATCAGCAGGCATGGCCCCTCTGAAATTATGGCCATCCCTCTCCTCTGCCCTCTGTAGCTGGTCCCCTCTTTGTTTCAAAGAGAAATGCCCAGAAGAGCTAAACTCTCCCCCCGCCCCCCCCATAAAGGGGTCTACAAATATGCCTCTCTTCAGTAGAGCTCACGAGCGTAAGGAATATGAACACATGAGTGAAAAGTAAGTGTGAAAAGTGAGTGGAATGAAGTGAACTCTACCGAAGAACAAAGGAGACCCCTCAAAAGGATGTTAGTGAAACACGAACTCACTCAGGCCAACAAAATGAACAAACGAGGCTCTAATCCTAAGAGAAAAAGGTCTCAAAATGACTCCGAAGTCTCACTCAGGACTTAGACTCCCTCTAAAACGTCTCCGAGAGTGACTCAAAGATCGATGTCAAAGATGAATAACGGTCAAACCACCTTGAAGTACGAGAAAGACTACGCCTAAAAGAGACTGCCTTATGTGAACTACATGAGAACGATAGGTGTAGAGTGTCTAACAACATGACAGAAGTATGTCTCGTGATCTCAAAGGACTATGCCATGTGTAGTGAAAGGGGAAATCTAGAAGAGCTTGATGAATAAGCAATAAGCTCCAGAGTAGCCAGGCGAGGAAAGTGACTCTAAATGTAATATTGAAACAAAGACCTGGACGTCGAACTGACCTGATAGGAAGAATGAATGACCGATCTATATGGGTGCGATCCCGACTCAAACTAAACACAAACTGATAGGAAAATGGCCGATCGATATAGGTGCGGCCCCAACTGAACTGACATGACAAGGAGATGGCCGATCGATATAGGTGCGGCCCCGACTAAAACTCAAACTGATAAGATGATGACCGATCGATATAGGTGCGGTCCCGACTCGAACTGAACTGATAATGACCGATTGATATAGGTGCGGTCCCAACTCGAACTGAAACTGATAGGAAGATGGCCGATCGATATAGGTGTGGCCCCGACTCAGACTGACACGACGAATGACCGATTGATATAGGTGCGGTCCCGACTCGAACTGAACTGATACGAAGATGGCCGATCGACATAGGTGCGGCCTCGACTCAGACTGACACGACGAATGGCCGATTGATATAGGTGCGATCCCGACTTGAACTAAACTGATAGGAAGATGGCCGATCGATATAGGTGCGGCCCTGACTCAGACTGACACGACGAATGACCGATTGATATAGGTGCGGTCCCGACTCGAATTGAACTGATAGGAAGATGGTCGATCGATATAAGTGCGGTCCCGACACAAACTGACACGATAATGACCGATCGATATAGGTGCGATCCCAGAAACTGAACTGTCATGACAATGAGATGGCCGATTGATATAGGTGCGGCCCCGACTCGAACTGATAAGATGATGATCGATCAATATAGGTGTGGTCCCGACTCGAACTGAACTGATAATGACCGATTGATATAGGTGCGGTCCCCACTCGAACTGAAACTGATAGGAAGATGGTCGATCGATATAGGTGCGGCCCCGACTCAGACTAACATGACGAATGACCGATTGATATAGGTGCGGTCCCGACTCGAACTGAACTGATAGGAAGATGGCCGATCGATATAGGTGTGGCCCCGACTCAGACTGACACGACGAATGACCGATTGATATAGGTGCGGTCCCGACTCGATGATTCGTGCCTAATTGGTGTCTCAGCTGATTCGTGTCCAGCTGGTGCTCCTTGATTGAGGGATTAATCAACAAAATTTATAACCTATTACACCATATACTAGGGTAGCAAAGACAAAGCTACTATAGCATAGTGGCTCTAGGATCGTTCACGGGGATGGGTTTTCACTTCACAAATGATATTAATTCAAAGCTGAATTGGTGTCTTTTCATTTCAAGGTTAGCTTTAAAAGAAAACATAAAGATGTTTGAATGAAAAAGGTTCGATTTTAAACTAACCAAAAATAGTAACTGATTTTACTTACAAAGAAAAGTGTTTCTTGGAGTTTCAGATCACTAGGCTCAGATTCCTTGTACAAAAAGGAGATTCCGGTCACTTGTTTCTTTTCCTCGCATTAGAGAATTAACATATAGTTCCTTCTCCAACCGGTGTTGTACAGATGCTTCCCATTAATGGGTTCAAACACTAAATCCCTCTCACTGATGCAACTTGCAATGGCTCATGCCTCTCACCTAGCACTTGCCATTCAAGCTGATCTTTAACCTTGGATTTCCCTTCACAAGCTCGCAAGAGATAACTAATGGATGTCTCCTTGGAGTCCAAAAGCTTACCAAGTGTTGGCAATTCTAGAAAATCCTACCTTCAAGTCACCTTGCAGAGGCTCGCAAGAGGTAAACTAGTGAATCTCCATGGACGGAGATCACTTGCCTTACCAAGTGTTGGCCCAGGTGATTTAAAGGCGTTTTAAGTTAACTAAAAAGATAAAAACCATTAACGGGTCACACTTTCTCTTCATTAAAAACTAAAACAACAAAACTTCCAATTTATGCATGTGGAAACTTACCCGACTATCCTCACTCCAAGAGACAAAGAGTCTAGCCTCTCATCTTTAAAGGAAAAATCCTCAGAGTTTGATTGGCTAGAAAGAAAACTAACGAGAAAACAAGAATATATATGAAAAATAGAGCAAGTGCTCTGTTCGTTGATTCTATATATGATATATTATATGATGAATTATATTTTTTACAATGGATGCAAGGGAGTTTATATAGGAAGGTAATTTACCCTTCCTTGGATACTTCCTAGCTAAGGAATTACATGAGTGGTTGAATACAAGGAGAAAATGGAAATTTAGACACAAAAATATCAGAAGAAAAGATCTAAAAGAGTCGGTGCACAACTATCGGGAAGCTTTAGGACCGTTTCGCAGGTGAAAACGAGGTCTGCGAGATTTTGCAGATGTACAAAAAGGGCTGCGAAATTACTTCGCAGCAACCGATTGATTTCGCACCGCTGCGAAATTGGCTTTCATCTTGTGGTGTTTGGCTTCCAACTTGACGTGAAACTTCAGGGGGAATTCATAGCACTATGCAAAAAGGCTGCGAAATATCTCGCAACAAAAGGGTGATTTCGCAACACTTTGCTGAATCCTTCCTTCAGCTTGGAGCAGTTGTTTTCCAAAGACTGTAACTTTCTCATTTCAGCTCCAAATCGTACACGGTTTGAAGCATTGGATTCTTGACTTCCTGAGCTTTGAAATGGTATATAGCATGTAGAAAATGGACTTCGGAAAGTGCTCCAAAAGTGTGAAAGAAGACTGCAGCTGCTATCCTCTATTTTCCTCTTTGCTTCTCTCCTCTTTGCTTCTCTCCTTACATTCCGGATTTGCTTATGGCAAAGGACTTCAAAGCTTTGGTTCTTCATGTTTCTGAGCTTTCCATTGCTTTGCCAAGGATTCCAAATAACTCTCCTCAATCTCATATTGCTTTGGTGATCAAAAAGCTATCAAAACACCAAGACTTAACACAATTTGATTAGAATTGATTGCAAGGGGCCTTAACATGTTAATTGGGTTAAAAGGCAATAACTACTACTTAAAAGTGTTTAAAAGAGTTAATTACAAGCTCTGAAATAGCACTTTTTGAGTAGTAATCACTCGAACTGTCATGACAATGAGATGACCGATCGATATAGGTGCGGTCGCGACTCGAACTGAACTGATAGGAAGATGGCCGATCGATATAGGTGCGGCCCCGACTCAGACTGACACGACGAATGACCGATTGATATAGGTGCGGTCCCGACTCGAACTAAACTGATAGGAAGATGACCTATCGATATAGGTGCGGCCCCGACTCAAACTGACACGACGAATGACCGATTGATATATGTGCGGTCCCGACTCGAACTGTCATGACAATGAGATGACCGATGGATATAGGTGCGACCCTGACTCAAACTGACACGATGAATGACCGATTGATAAAGGTGCGGCCCCAGAAACTGAACTGACATGACAATGAGATGGCCGATCGATATAGGTGCGGCCCCGACTCAGACTGACACGACGAATGACCGATTGATATAGGTGCGGCCTAAAAACTAAACTGACATGATGGTGATCTGATCAAGTGGCCCAAATCCAAAGGATATCCAGGATAACGATGCATGCAAATTCGGAAGGAGGGGATATGCCCTAGTATGACAACTCATGAGGATCGACAACTAGGTCAAAAGATAGTGAAGCAAGTGAAAGGTCCGATGATCCTAAAGAAGGCTAGAAAAGGAGGGTATGCCCTAGTATGGAACTCACAGGGGTCAACAACTAAATCAAAAAGGTGAATGAAACATGTGAAAGGTCCGGTGTTCTCAGGGAAGGGAGAGAATACCCCAGTATGCGACTCGTAGGAGTCAACAATTAGATTAAAAGATAATGAGGTCTGTGAAAGGTTCGATGATCCCAGGGAAGGAGGGTATGCCCCAGTATGCAACTCGTAGGGGTCAACAACTAGATCGGAAAGTGAATGAAACCCATGGAAGGTCTAGTGATCCAGGGAAGGAGGATATGTCCCAGTATGTGACAATGAATAGACTGGGATATACAAATGTCTCAAAACTACTGTACTCTGAAATATGCTCATCCATCATGTAATGAAAATGTCCAACCTCAGATGGGTAGTGCCAAACAGGACTATGTGTCATGACACCATGCTGACAAAACAAAACTAACTGATGAATAACAACAATAATGATGACCAATGCCCGAAACGAAAAGAGTAAGCGAATCAAGACTCAACATGCCAACTATCCAAATGAAAGCATCATCACTAATAAGTCAACAATCTGTCAGGCCCTGCTATCATGGAAGATGTTGAACCTAAAGTCCAAAAGATGTATGAAAACACAACCAAGGTGATCGAGGACTGATCTACGTCTCCTCCTAATTGAGATAGGGGTGAGGTCATGTGTCACGGTGGGATGTGTAGGATAAAATAAGGTAATGATCAGGCTCTAGTATGATAGAAGGCGTGAAAGTATCCAGGGTGAAATGTCTGAGTATGAAATGAAAGGTAGGGAGATATCTGAGATCATCCAAGTATGCCGAGAAGACTAAACTCGAGGTGTCGATAACTCCATAACCCATCGTAAGCAGCAATCACAAACAGGAAGTCAAACCTCAATGTCAAAACCTCCAACAAGGCAGCTATGCCTCAATATGCAATGAGGACAACATGAAATAATCCAATGATCTCCATATCTCACTCGTCAGATGCTCCAATGTCCAAAACCAATCTGATCTCCCTCCAAAAGATGGACATGCCCCAGTGTAAAGGATCCAAATAGGGTGGGTATGCTCCAATGAAAAATGCTCTCCATCCCGGCTATACGACAGTGTAAACCATCTGAAGTGACTATGCTCCAAGATAAATCAAAGTCCATCACCGATGAGAGGGCTATGCCTCAAAATAAATCGTGATCTCAAAAATCAACCATCAATGAGTAGAGTGACTGTATCTCCAATAAAAGCGCTCTCTGAAGCGACTACGCCCCCAGTGTAGGGTCATCCCACAACTGCTAATCCATCATAATCCGAGTGAAGAAGTGAACTGACTATGCCTCAGTGCAAGGCACCATCCCGAAAGAAAACGTCATCGATAAGCGGGGTATGCCCCAGTGTAGATAACGTCGCCTCTAAAAATCCATCACCAATAAGAGGGGTATGCCCTAGTATAAATCATCATCTCAACTCCATATCCACCATGCTCCGAGAAATAATCACCGACCAAGCTCGAGTATTACCCATGTGTGAGCCGTCAAACACAATGTGAAGTAATGGCCTCAGGGTGGTCTTCAGACACGGGACATAACGTAGGCTAAGGTAATAGGGTGAAAGAAACGAAAGGAAACTAGGCTCAAAGATCCCAATGATATAATCCCCCATACCCCTCGTGCATGAGATGCAATGTGTAGAAAACGTCATGAGTCCCGGACCTAAGGGTCCCCACACGAAAAGTGATGATAAATGAATGGTCACATCGAATAAGCGAGCATGAAGTGCGGATGCTGAACTCACATCAAACACCAAGCAGGATGAGAAAAGAAAGAAATCAGATGAGGTAGGGTGGAATGGAGGAACAAAACAAAGATACAAAAAAACAAAGAGGTAGAAAAATGAGTGATGGTCAACCTGCATCAAAGCATAGAAAGTAGTCACATCCGAAATAGATGGAATAATGGATAGAGCAAGGATCCAGAGATACTAAAGAAAGGTCGCTCGTCTCTCTCACAAAAATCGAATGGACGACTCATACTCTCACCCAAAATATACCAAGATAGAATATCAAAAAGAAGCTCTCATACGAACTCTCTCTGACACATAAACTGAATGAAGCAAACCGGCACGTCCATACACATGCCCAAGGGAAAATAAGAAAATGAACAATGCGCTATTTTTTTTTTTTTCATTTCATTTTTTTTGTTTTTGTTTTTGTTTTTGTTTTTTTTTTCGCACATACTCTAATAAATAATGAATGAACTCCCATGAAAATACATACCCAAATGATCAAACCCTCTCCACATACAGATATAACACGAATCTTCACTAACAAGACAACCTCTCAAACTGAAATCTCTAAACCACTGCTCATGGGGTGAACGGGGGGAAAGAATGTGACAATCCTCCATGCAGTGACGTGTGAAAAACCACCACTCAAGGTGAAAACGAGGATAATGTGGAGTAAGCAATGATGAAAGAAAATACAGAGAATGAATATCACAAGAGGTGATATGTGATATAAGAAAAATAGTGATGAAATGATGTCCAAGTGGAAAATATCACAGTGAAGAGTGAAGAATGAGGCTCAAATATGTATGTCAGGTCTGGAACTCATGACATATCCAAACATAGCATGCAAGCACTATAGGGTCCCTAACCCGGTGTAATAGGTAAATGAGGTGATGAAAAAAAAGGTTATGTGCTCGTGTGAGGCTCAAAGGGCTAGCAACGGGTAACTCTATATGTGAGGGTGATAAAGTAAATAGGCTCATGAAATGATGGCCACCCATCCTTTGACCAGAACCTCGAACATCGTGCTTTCGAGATCTCACATGGCCAATACTAAAGACTGGCATCCATCCAACATAGTCATGGCGACTCCTCTAAAATCGTGCGAAAGCTCCCACTGACGCTCTATGATAACCGTCAACGTCCTCTGATAATCACCTCACTCCATCATCGTAAGCCACTCACCATCGTCTCATAAAATCACCATCTCTAATCATCCTGACCCTCTGAAGTCATGTGCAATGACTCAAATCTGGATGCTCCATGACGATCCCTCTACCTCAACAATATCGTCAAACAATCAAACCACTCTCTCATCATGATCCATCTATCATCGTGTAAAGCTCACCTCGGGTCTAACCATCTCGGACTCTACCTAGTCAAATCAAGGAAATGATGGAAAGGAAAGGCAATGGTACTGTAGCATGATAAGGCGAACAAGGGTGGTAAAGTCGTGTAATGGTACCAAGGGGTGGTGTCATGTCAAGCTCAAAATGGGTAGGTCGCCAAGTCCATAGAGTCAGGGTATGGATATGGATATGGTACTACTCTGAACGGAAGGTGAAATGGGTCACAGTCTTGAACTCCCTAGGTCAATCTCTTGATCCTAGGTCAAAAGGCTCAATATCCTCCATGATAGGTCAGGCCAAAGTGATCGTGATGTGCAAATGAATAGATGTCCCAAGTCAAAAGTACAACACATCATTTGATATATGGTCCTGTGATGGCAATCTAAAATTGGAAATATGACAGAAACTCTAAGGTCATAAAGGTATCCACTGCGAGATGGCTACAAATGTGACCAGAGAATCTCCATCAATAATCCGAGATAAAGAGAAGTGTGAAAAACACGCTATCACGAGATCAATACTCCATCTATAACCACATATCCTTGAATCAACCTTCAACTCAAGCTCCATAAGAGAAAAATAATAAGATGATCAAGGCGACTTTCTCGAAAAAAAGTGTGAACACAAAAAAGTGCCTTTCACCTTTCCGTAATGAAAATATGAGCATCGAGTCGAAAATTGAATCAAGGATCAAACAAAGAATGAGGTATCGGGCTCGTGATAGGTGTACAATGCTAAAACAAGATGATCATGATCGATGAACATATCCCAAAGTATCGAGTGAGTGACAACCAAGTGAAGAGGGGGGGCGAGCCAAGAAATGAGAACGAAAGCCCTAGTGAGAAAACATGACAAACTCTTCGAGTAAAAAACATAATCTAGAGCGACGAGACGAAAGGCGATCCAACCGATACTCAAACTCATACCGATCTCCGAGCACTCTCAACTAGAGACTAAAAAGAGGGACTACCAGATCCGAACTGTAACTAAAGAGGCTCTGAAGGCCCTCAGATGCACGCACGTGTAGGGAGGGAGTCCTAATCGAAGGATCTACAATTCAACCTACTAGGTCAAGGTGGCTCTAAATGGATATGGGTGGACTTTAAAATATCCCTAGCAGAAACGATCGTACCCTCCGACGATACGCAACCCTCTGCACGCCTCCGAAGAGACGGGGCGCTTCCATGCAAGGTGGTATCACCTCCACACATGCACTACCTCGACATCCCAGGGGGTTCCTACAGTGAAACCTCTCAAAACTCTCAATGCTCAATGGTCAACTAGAGTGCACAGTGAATGGTGTGGGTGCATCCGAAAATCCTATGAAACTAAAAGAAAACACACTGGCCACACAAATATCCTGAAATCTAGCTCTGGGCTATACAAGTCTTCAAAGTTTGGACTCCAATCAGCATCAATATGTCGACCACCTCTAGAACGCTCCCAAACATAAATATAGCCCATCGCTAGACCCTATTCCTAATCACTAGCTCGGTCGAAGAACAAACAAGGCAACAAGTCTCGTATCAAATACGAGAGCAAGGAAAACAATGTCGACCGAGACTAGGGACTTGGAAATAAGGGGATAAGCGTGTGTCCCACATAGACACACAACTCATGCAGTCACATAAGGATGAGATGAGTCATGCAACAGACAGTCATGCAAAACAGGTATATATCATCCAAATCTACACACAAGCTAATCAAGAAGAATATCTGACAAATGATAGCATGCTCTATGATAAACAAGATAATATATAACCGAGAGAATCCATCATGTCAAATCAAATGATGTACAATGGTGAGTCTATACATGTGAGGTAATCGGAACAAACATGGCAAAATCAGAGTCACTATTCTAAGCAAGGTAAGATGAACAATCAACATTATCAACATATCAATGTCTCCAACAAATATAGCAATGAAGCACGGGAAAAATTGCCACAATCGGAATCCTCAATCAAGATAAAAAATCATCATAATCAACACGTCAATGTCCCAAGTAAAACAAACGCCTAAGCATGCGTCAAGTGTAATGATATCAAGAGCTCTCAATGTGTAATCAACAGTCAAATAAACACATGCACAAAGAGAGGCGGGTACCCATTGATCGACAAATCAAACGCCACATTTGCCTCAATTTATGTTCAAGCTTGACCCTTTAAAAGATCCCCAGTGGAGTCGCCATTTTGTGGACCCTGCATTTCGGCTCATGCGTTTCCCACTCGTTGGCGAGCTCGCTTTTTATTTTATTCGAAAATTTGATTTTTATTTGATTAAGAAAAATGACTGGGAGTCGCCACTTATTTTTGTTTTATTTTTAAGAGGGTAAACAAAATAAGAAAGAAAAACCCTAAGTGTGATTCCTTATTTGGAAAATGTGATCTACGAAAAATCGGATCGGGTTCGGGGGTCAGGTTACTTATCGGGAAGGTACGGTATAGACCGTAGCACCCCTTTAAGTCCCTAAAGTCGGGTCTCTACTAATAAAATGAAGCAATCATGACAATTGATGAATCGAGCATGGATACCAAATGAATATCACTCAAAACGAAAATAACTGAATGAATAGGAGAGACAGAGAATGTACCTGAGTGATGAACCGATTTACTTCAATGAAAACAAATGTTAGCAATTAAACACGGGATAATCGTATGCATGTATTAGAGTGGAATAAATCAATCATGTACAACAATCATATCAATCAATCCACCAATCAATCAATCAATCAATCATAAAATCACGTATGTGGGACCCCCACCAAAGTCCGATCTATCTTGCACGAATTAGTCTCACAAATTCCATTATTCTGAAATTATGAAAAATTGCATTAATGCTTATTAAAAATTAAGAGAAACATAAAGTTATTTGAAAACCAGAGTGGAATTAAAAACCTTCGAAAGAAAAACTAGATTTTTGAAATTTATTTGAAAATTGGAGTCTCGAGAATTATTTGAAAATTTGAATTTTGGAGATTAAATTTGATAGAAATTGGAATTTTGGGAATTTGAAATTAAGTTCAGAAGTTGGAAATTTAAAGAATTGTTTAAAATGAGATTTCAGAATAAATGAATAAAATAATAATAATTAAATAGATTAATGTGAATATTGGAATTTTCGGGATTAGGAATTTAATTCGGAAATCAAAGGTTTTGAAGAATTTGATTTAAAATGGGGTTTTGAAATAAATAAATAAAACGTTAATGATTAAATAAAGTAATGTGAATATTGGAATTTTCGGGATTAGGAATTTAATTCAGAAATCAGAGGTTTTGAAGAATTTGATTTCAAATGGGGTTTTGAAATAAATAAATAAAATGTTAATGATTAAATAAAGTAATGGGAATATGGGAACTTTCGGGATTAGGAATTTAATTCGGAAATCAGAAGTTTTAAAGAATTTGACTTAAAATAGAGTTTTGAAATAAATAAATAAAATGCTGATGATTAAATAAAGTAGTGGGAATATGGGAATTTTCGGGATTAGGAATTTAATTCGGAAATCAGAAGTTTTAAAGAATTTGACTTAAAATAGAGTTTTGAAATAAATAAATAAAACGCCGATGATTAAATAAATTAGTCGGAATATGGGAATTTTCGGGATTAGGAATTTAATTCGGAAATCAGAAGTTTTAAAGAATTTGACTTTAAATAGAGTTTTGAAATAAATAAATAAAATGCTGATGATTAAATAAATTAGTGGGAATATTGGGAATTTATGAAAATTGAAATTTAAATTTAGAAACAAGAATTTTGAAAGATTATTTAAAGGTGAAGTTTTAGAATAAGTAAATGATTGGAATAATAGTAATACCTAAAAAAACAAATTCGGAGACTGGGATGTCGAAGAATTGTTTGAGAACAGTACGTAAAAAAAAACTAAATTTTGAAGGAAATTATTTTTGGCATGGAATTTTTAAATACATGGAAAGAAAATAAACAAATAAGTAAATACTCTTAAAAGGATGACACGCGCCTTGAGAGAAAGTGGTCATGCATAGCTGAGCCAAACACATGCTTTATGTACACCATTAAATTCAAATCAAGTCTCTGCCAACATCATCATTTTTTTTTTTTAAAGCACTGACACTACCCATTTTCACTCAAAGCATCCAACACCATACAGAAAGCAAATACACCCATGCTAATCTAGGAACCCTTTCCATCTACCTTCTGCATAACATTGCATCGCCTTCGTCTCCGTGCCCCTCAAAGAACGCCCCAATCCAGACAGCCAAACTCAAACGAGATGCCCAACACTCAAAGAAAAAAAGAGAACAAA
This sequence comes from Vitis riparia, assembly GCF_004353265.1. NCBI lineage: Eukaryota > Viridiplantae > Streptophyta > Magnoliopsida > Vitales > Vitaceae > Vitis > Vitis riparia. Next base: position 9,310,967 of record NC_048444.1, read on the forward strand.
AACAGACGAAAATAGAATGAAGAAACAGAGCATACGGGAGAGAGGATGATGCCTTTAACTCCAAAACCTATTTTAATGAAGATTAAAAAGCTTTCAAAAGAAGCTAGTGGGGGATCCTAACACATGAATAAGTAGCGCAACCATCATACAGTACACTTAGAAGAAGAACAGAGACTCGACAAGTAACCATGAAAAGTGAGTTTAACATCTTAGATGATCAAAGCAGGTATTCAGATATCAGCAAAAAAAACATAGCAAAACGGTAATAATGGAGAAACTTAAGACGTAAGAATGCTAAACCTGCGTGAATCCTCTCAAGCAGAAATTTTTTTCCCGAGTAAAAGAGTCCCCCCTCCTTCTCGCACCAGCTTCCTCTCTGTTTTTCTCCTTTGTTTTTCCCCCAGCAGCTGTTCGCTTCCTTGTAGCAGCTTTTTTTCCTCTTGGCGTTTCTTCCTCTTTTTCAAAACCAGCCTTTTCACTGGGTCAAAACTCCTCCCGCAAGTCATGGACCTGCTCCCCTCTCCCTTACTCACTCTCCTGTGGCTTTCATCAGCAAGCATGGCCCCTCTGAAATTATGGCCATCCCTCTCCTCTACCCTTTGCAGCTGGTCCCCTCTTTGTTTCAAAGAGAAATGCCCAGAAGAGCTAAACTCTCCCCCCCCCCCCCCCCCCCCCCCCCCCCCCCCCCCACCCCCCCCATAAAGGGGTCTACAGTAATATTTTCTATAATATCCACCACGATCCATTGATGTATATCATGTACATTATTTCTTGAGATTGTAATCCATTTATTAATCAATAAATATCAAAATTTTCTCAATTTATTAATAGAGACTTAATTAATTTCATGGTCACTAGTGTTTCCTTCCCATTAAGTAACTTAGCATTGAAAATTATGCATAGTTTATTGATTTGCTTTTCCATTTTTTGGAGGCAATGATAGAGCTTCCTCTTTTTATTTTAAAAATAAATAAGTAATGAATTCAAAACAATAAAATCAATTTTCAAAATAAAACCACTTTTCTAGAATTCCACGAGATGTCAAAAGCTTCCGGCCACACCATCTTGATACCTTTTGTTTTCCATCTCTCAAGCTTTCAAGAGGCATTTTGAAAAGAACAAAAAAGTGAAAAAGAAGGGCGTTCTATCCATTAGCCTCGATACAAAGTTGAGACACCCATTGAAGAGTATGTCATGCTCTATCGAGGATGTGAAGGAATAAATGTTAATCCGAATGAGACCTTGAATAATAAACATATCTTAACCAAGTAAAATTGTGTATGTTTTCTTTCATAGTTAGTAGTTTGGTTTATACTCGTTTGATCTCCCATGGTTTTTTACATCAATGGAAATTCTAGTAAACTCGATAGATGGTTTTTTCATGTTAAATTTAATGTTTATTTGTGTAATATATTTTACCTATGCATGAGATTCATCAACGTTTAACAATTATTACTATAATCATTCAAATAATTAAAATTTAGGTAAAAATTAAAAATAAAATGATGATATTTATTTGAACTACATATTCAAACCACTCCCTACCCTCCCCACATGTGATAGTGCTATATCAATTAAGATAAAAACTTTCAAATATAACAATTTAATAGAACGGACATTCTTACAACCTTGTAGTTCAAACCTTAGGTATCTACACCAAATTTAATATTTCTTATAATACTGAAAATTATTATTATTATTAGTATTTACAAAATATATTAGAGCTAAAAAGACGGCATAGGAACATATTCCTATTTCTTTGAACACTTAGCCTTTGCATAATTTCTTCGATTTTTAATTATTTAATATGACAACAAATATGATATTATCAAATTAGTGTTTTAAATAATTTTATATGACATAAAATTATTTAAGCAACATCTTTAAGTTTTTTTCATTTAAGGAAAGATCTTGCTTATGATTTGTTACCACATATGTTTGTCCCTTATCCACTTGTAGAATTGAGCGACTTGTAAACTCTGTGTCGCCATCCTGTAGGCTGTATGTCAAGTAGGTAGGAGACTCCATTAAAAAGGATTTTGACTGATCGATCATTCTGCCATCACCTATCCCACTCTCATTTTTGAACATTCAACTTTTTTGCATTATTGTAGGGACCATACCAGCAGCTTCTTCGCAATATCCTACAATTTTTCTAGTATTAATTTAAGTGCCTCGGAAAAATATACCTTATACTCTCCCAAAATCAAAATATAATACAACATTATAAATATATCCAAGGTTTGTCTGTTCCTATATTAATGTGCTTTTTGTTGTAATGAATGGAAATATATTAATTAATAACATTTTTGTTATTTGGTGACGTTGGAAAATGATTAAATTTTCAATATTTCATTTTGATTGTTATTTTTACTAAAAATTATATGGGAAAATAAAATAAAATATTGTTGTTTTAATTTGTCAATAATTAATAAAATTTTTATTTTTATATGCTATAATAGAAAATACACCAAGTTTTGAAAAGGATTATGTCCCTATTATTTTAAGCAATAATATAGTCACTTAAAATTATTTCAGACACTTTTTATTAATTTTATTACGGATATAATTTTCCAAAAAAAAAATCTATAAATTAGCTTTGCACTAAAGTTACAAATGAACAAACAACTGATATAACAATGCTCTTTCACCCGTAGTTTGCTTGAAGTGATTGCTCGATCAAGGGAAGCAGCTTAAAGGAATAAATGATATGATCAAGAACTTCAACTTGTCTTTAAGGAACGGAATTTATACAAAGAAGAGTTCTCCAATATATGAAGTGTTTTCCTTTAAAAACCCTCAAATTTTATTTTATTTTCTAAGGTATGAGAAAACCTCCACCTGATTGGTGGCCATGGTGAAGGTCCGAGGTAGAGGCACCTTAACCATCAAACCTCGTCGTCCCTGCAAAGCAAGGAGCATCCAGATTTTCTTGCTCAAATGAGTATTCCAAAACTTTATAAAATGTCTTCTCGATTCTCTGCCAGGAAAAAAAAATTATTAGAATGATTATATGGTATATTTTATGTTCATGCAGACTTAAAACATGGGTGATGTGCAATTTCTGTTTGTAACAACATGGACATGTTGAGCTTAGAAAATGTTATTAATTTTTTAGTTCATAAAGTTATCTTTATGTCTAGCCCCTTGAATTTTGGCTTCACTGGCATACTCAAATATCTTCCCATAGTGAAGTTGACATTAGCCGTCGTTTGGTGCAAAAGAATTTAACTGCAGTACTACACCCCGAGGGCTTCAGTCATTGACATGGCAACCCTTCCCTACTGGGTATCAGTCGGCCAATTCCTGCAACTGAAGTGGCCGGACATGGGGGTGAATAATACCTCCCGAGGCTGTTTAACACTCACATGAAGAACTAGGTCTATACATTACATGCATGGAAATATATACATATATATATATATATATAGAGAGAGAGAGAGAGAGAGAGAGAGAGAGAGAGAGAGAGAGAGAGTACCTGGTTTTCAATTTTCAGCATAAAGAGAAATATTCCAGTACCATCAGCATCTTCTTCTCCTTCTTCATTGTTCTGGGAGCGGTGATGCTCATCTAAACCAATGGAGAATGATATCGCCATTTATGTATGGTCATCTAAACCAATGACTCTTTCTTTAAATTGAAACTTCATGCTGCGCAGTGGGTATAGTATTTATAGGCATCTTGACAGAGAAATATTACCGGCCTGAATTTCCTTTATTTTTACCCCTCTATACATACTACATCTCGGTCAAGCATTCATTTATTCTAACAGTATCCCATTGCCCTACAAGAGTACAACAACAACAGCCAATGAACAAGGACGCGTAAGCAATTATAATGAAGCACTGTTACCCCAGCTCATATCCAACCAGACTGTATTGTCTTTGTCCTTGCCAAGTATTTATTTAGAAAATTATTGCTCAGACTAATCACTTTTGCCTGCCATTATGCCAATATCTGATAACCATTTATTGTATAAACATGCAAATGTAACAAGCACCTTCTATTTATTTACTGTTCAAGCTATGCTCTTTTGCTGCAGTTAACCAAATCCAAATATATAGCTGTCCAATTATGAAGCAATATATACATATATACCTAAAGATAAAGTAGCTTGGACACAATGTAAATAGCTACGGCTTTTAATATGCTGATTGGAGTCATAGTTCAAGCATTTTTCATCCAAATAATTGAGTGGATGGAAACAAAAGGTAGATGATGTCCTATAGGATCATACTTTAAATATAGCTAAAATATCTCTAAACATGGCATTGGAATGGAGAGCAAGAACGGATATAGTGGCCTATTTGACAACTGTTTTCAATTTTTATTTTTCAAAACAAAAAAAAATTAAAAAAATATGTTTAACAATCAGAAATCATTTTTTGTTTTTTGTTCTCAAAAACAAAACATATGATGTTTTTAGAATATATTTTAAAATTGTTTTCACTTGTTTTAAAAATTAATTATTCAAACATATATAATGATTAAAAATAAAGTTATAAATATACAAATTATTTTTAAAACATATTTAAAAATATTAAAAATATGTAAAAAAAAAAAAACATTTCAAGTTCTCAAACAAATTTTGTTTTACAAAATAAAAGAACAGTTTTCAAAAATTGTTTTTAAAATTTAGAACTGTTTTCAAAAATGGCCATCGAACAAGGTCATTATTTATTTTCTCATTTATTTTCAGGCATTTTGATTCTCTAACACAAATTATTTTTAAAAACACTTTTCAAAAAAAAAAAACCAAAAATTGTTTACTTAAGTTGTTTTTAAAATTAATTTTTTATTTTGAATTTGTAAAAGAATTATAAATTAAATATTATAATATAAATTAAATTTAATTCAAGTCTTATTAAAAATGTAAACATTTTTTAATTACAAATAAATTTTAAAAATATTTTAATAAAATATGAATAATAATACTATTATAAAATTATAAATTATATTTTTTTTTATAAATATTATAAAAATATGGAAATTAATATCTTATACAAACATTGTTGATTTCTTTTTGTTAAAAATAAATAATAATAATTCAAAATTAATAATTTCTCATACTATTTTATTTTAAATGAATCTAAAAATAAATAAAGTTCAATCTTCTAAAGTATAAATGAGTGAAATTTTTTATTACATGCAGCCATTAGGAGCTTAATTAGGTATATAGTATTATGAATTTTTTATAAGTTTTAGTTGAAGGATAATTTTAATATTTAAGCTTATCATTTTCCTCTCCAATAATTATCATAAGACCACCCTATTGAGTAATTCTCCTTAAAACAAAAAGTCCATTTATTTTGTTTGTCTGTGAGTGTGACATTGATGGCAGTCTTGGACTGAGACTTCCTTTTCGGTGGCAGTGGGCCTAGTGGGGCCTTTAACACGTGAAGGTAGCGTTCATTTCACGTGAAGTGGCCGAGTTACCCGTCGGTGTTCACCTGGGTCTGTTGGTTTCTTGTTGTATACTGTTACATGCAGCCTGCAGGCGTCTCTGTCTGCCTCTGCACCCTCATGCTTTTATGTTAAATGTACTTAATAAGTGGTAACTGATGTGCCTTTTTTTTGCCTGGCCAAGAAAAGCCTATAAGAAGGTGAAGGACCTTCGATTATTTGTTTTAATTAAATTTCTACTCTTTTATTTTTATTCTTTTATCTTGTGCCTCATTTATTTATGATATTTTTTCTCTCTAATCTCGCTTATTTTAAAATTTTAATTCATTGAAATAATTGCATTGGGTATCTAAAAATTTTAAATTTTTAGAAATGTGATAGCGTGAGACTTTTAGGCTATGATTAGTTTTTGAAATGTTGGTGAGAAAGAAAATAAAGAGGGAACATGAAATGAAATGAAAAGAAAAGATAATTAAAGGGTTTTGTTCTTGTTATAGCAGATTGGACTAGGTGGGTGTTTGATAAACAACTTAATAATTTAAAGTGACTTAATAACTTAATTTAAATCATTAAGTAAATTAAGTATGTTTGGTAAAATGATTTAATAATATGATTTAAAGTAAAAAATAATTCCAAATAATAAATAAAAATAATTTACTTATTCTTAAATCTAAATATTCATTTTACTTTTTTACCCTCATTTGCCCTATTTACTTCTACAATTTTTTTTGCTACTCCACAACCTCAATTACTACTCAACACCTTTTATCCTAATTATAATTTATGAGAATAAATATATCAATTTGATTATTTAGAATTAGTTTTAAGTTAATTTTATCAAACATCTTTAATATTTAAAGTAAGAATTAAATAATAAATTTTAAGTCAATGACTTAAGTATAATTTAACTTAAAATCAATTTAAATAATTAAGTAATAAGTATTAAGTTTTAGTACATATTGTTAGACTTTGAATAGTTTGAACTCTTGTTTTCTATATTTCATTGATAAAAGAAAGCGTATAAATACAACAAATGAGTGAGAGAAGTTTGTTACAGAGATCCTATAAATTAGAGTTGTTGAAACTAACTCCTAACTCTGCCATGTATAGCTAAGAAAACATCTTTGAATAAAAGAATAAATCAAAAGTAAGTTGCTAAAACTAAGGAGATAAGTTAATCCATTAGTATGCCCCCTCAAGATGGAGCTCGAGAAAGAAGTCCAATCTTGAACTTGAGATAAAGAAACTGTTGGCGAGAAAGGGGCTTTGTGAGGGCATTAGCGATTTGATCAACTGAAAAAATATGAGCAACACAAAGAGCATTATTTTGAACTTGATCTCTGATAAAATGAAAATCAATGGCAACATGCTTCATTCGTGAATGAAAAACTGGATTTGAACATAATTGATTGGCCCCAATGTTATCATAATAGATGATGGAACAACAGGGAAGCATAACGCCAAGATTAGAAAGTAGATAGCAGATCCATTGGATTTCAGCAGTAGTATTAGCAACTAATTGATACTCTGCCTCAGTGGAAGATCTAGCAACAGTCCGTTGCTTTTTAGAACTCTAAGACACGAGAGTTTTACCAAGATAGACAACATAAGCACTTGTGAATGAAAATGTGTCTTTGTCCCCTGCCCAATCAACATCAGAAAAAACATGCAAACTAAGAAAAGAATCATGAAAAAATTGTAGGTCATCATTAATGGTTCCAACCAGATAACGTAAAAGACATTTGACAAAAGACCAATGCTTAGTTGTGGGGCAATGCATGTACCAGGACAACTTGTTAACTGCAAAAGCAATGTTAAGCCTGGTAATGAGTAAGTATTGTAGGCTACCCACCACTGTTCTATACTGAGAGGGATATGATAAAAAAGAACTCGAGTATAACGAAAGAGAAAGACTTGTTGGCATAGGAGTAAGAACAGGTTTGACTTCATGCATCTGAGCTTTTGTTAAGAGGACCTGAATATAATGTCTTTGAGATAGTAGCACACCATGCGTGTTGGGGACAGCCTCTATACCCAAGAAAAATGTTAACAACCCAAGATCCTTAAGAGAAAATCGTTGAGCAAGAGCAATCATAAATCGATCCACCATGGCAGGATTATTACCCGTAAAGATTATGTCATCAACATAAACAAGAAAGTAGAGAATATGAACATCAACATTGAAGACAAAGAGAGAAGCATCAACATAGGAATTCTTAAAACCAAAGGAAAGAAGAAAAGTGTGAAGTTCTTGATACCATGCCCGATGAGCTTGTTTCAAGTCATAGATGGCTTTTCTAAGCCTGCATATATGTGTTGGGTGGTCTTGATCAACAAAACCTGGTGGTTGGGACATGTAGACATTTTCAGAGAGATTACCTTGAAGGAAAGCATTATTAACATCAAGTTGCCTTAAGGACCAACCATGACTGACAACAAGACTAAATACAACACGAATGGTTGTTGGTTTGACTACAGGGTTGAATGTGTCAGTGTAGTTTATTCTAGATCCTTGGTGAAAACCCTTCGTGACTAAACAAGCCTTGAACATGTCAACAAAACCATCAGACTTGCGTTTAGTTCTAAAAATCCATTTACAACCAATAAGGTTGTGACTTGGATTAGGTGGTACCAACTCCCATGTCCCATTCTTGACTAATGCATCATACTCCTCTGACATAGCCTGACGCCATTGAGAATCTTTGAGAGCTTGGGTCACCATGGTGGGTTCAAGGTCATGGGATTTAGTCAATTAAATGTGCAAGTTCATTTTATGGAGGGATTTTTTAATGTTGTTCTTGGCTCGAGTGATCATTCGATGAGTAACTGGTGGATTAGTTGGTGGTGGAAGTTATTTTGAAGGGTGTTGAGTAACAGGTTCGGGTAAGAGGTCTGGAAAGAAAGTTGGTGATGGGGCATCACTAAGGGACTGTTGAGGAGCATCTACTACAGATGAGGAATTGAGTGGTGGGAAGGGAAATGGTGAGGTGACACAGATTGGTGGGGGAAACCAAGTGGCAATAATAATGGATTAGGGACGAGGTAAGTGTTGTGAGAGATGAGTGAAAGGAAACAAAGATTCAACAAATTGGACATGGCGAGAGACATAGATTTTAGAAGTTGTGGCATTAAGACAATGGTAGGCACTTTGAGTTAGAGAATATCCTAGAAAGACACAAGGTTTGGAACGAGACTCTAGTTTGTGAGTTGTATAGGGTCGAAGCCAAGGGTAACAAAGAACCAAATATTTTTAGTTTGAAATAGTTAGGAGTAGTCCCAAAAATATTTTCATATGGAGAGGAAAGATTAAGGGTTGGGGTTGGCATACGATTAATGAGGTAAACTATTGTGGTAAAAGCATAAGGCCAGTAAGTGAGAGGAATTGAGGCATGGGAAAGTAAGGCTTAGCCTGTTTCAACAATGTGAAGATGTCTTATTTCAAAAAATCCATTATGTTCAAGGGTTTGAGAGGGAGTAGTGAGATGAGAAACTCCATGAGTAGCTAGGAAATGGGTAAGAGCTATGTATTCACCACCATTATCAGAGTAGTCTTTTTATTTTTATTTTTTTGTCAAAATACTTTTCAACAATGGTTTTAAATCTAATAAAAACAGGCTTGACTTTAGATTTTTGCTTAATAGGGGAACACCAGATATATCTAGTAAAGTGGTCAACAAAGATTACATAGTATTTAAAACCATCCGTTGAAATTATTGGTGAAGTCCACATATCAGAAAAAATAGTTTCAAGAGGTTGAGTAGAGACAAGTGTGGATTTGGTGAATGACAATTTATGGTTTTTATTGCAATGGCAAGCATTACAAGAAAAATCCGGTGACATAGAAGAATCAAGGCCTAGGTTATTGCTAGAAACAATGTGTTTCAGGATGGAAAAAGTTGGATGACCTAATTAATGGTGACACTCGGATGAAGAGGTTTTAATGCTAGAAAATGCAAGAAATGGAGATGATACTGGCCACTCATAGACACCATCTTTAGTTTTTTCCATCATAAGTGGTGTCCCTGTGCGAAGGTTCTTCACAAGAAAAGTAAAAGGTAAGAATTTAATGGAAACGTTGTTTGTGTTACAAAAATGAGAAATTGAGATGAGATTCTTTTTCATATGAGGAACACATAAAACATTATTTAAGTGAAAAATGCTGGTAGAAGTGGTGAGAGAGAAGTAGAACCATTGTGAGTAAGAGGTAGACCTGAGCCATCTCTAATCATAATGTCATCGGAGCCATTGTATGGAGTATGCAGTGAAAGATTATAATGTTACATGGCCAGAAACACTACTATCCAAGAGCCATGATGGATTGGGAGAACTAGTAGCATAATTGGTCTGTGGTTGCCATGGTGTAGGAGAATGAATAATTGGGGTAGTGGAGTTGGTGGACGGGTGAATGGGTATCAATCTGAAGGAGGGACATCGCTTGGTAGTGTGACCTTGTATCCTATAGATCTGGCAGTGGGCCATATATGGACGGAAAGGTCGATGGCTAAGAGAAGATGTTGGTCCGCCACTGGTGGATGGGGAGGATCGATGGGCATGGTTGTGGGAGGGGTGCTAGTTTGTGGTACTTCGGCTAGTTGGATGTGCAGTAGCAAGAAAATAGAATGGTTCGAGTTTAGTGAGAAGCACAGACGCTTCAAAGTTGAGTAACTTTTCATAAAACTCGTCAAAAGTTATGGAGGTATCTCTAGTTTGAACAACACGAACTAGTTCCTTGTAGTCATCATCAAGTCTGGCAAGTATTTAAGGGGTGCTCCAAGAAGAGCAAGTTCATCAGCTCGTGTCTTTATTGCTTGCAAAAATTCAATCACACTAGTAGGACCCTTTGTGTTTTTATTTAACTGGATTTTAACTTGTTTGATGCAACCATGAGTTGGATTGGCATACATGTTGGCCAAGATGTTCCATGTTTGCAAGAAGTGATGGCTTGAGCAATAAACGGGTTAATGGTAGGAGAGAGGAAACTAACGAGAGCACTGAGGATTAGGTGGTCTTAGCAAATCTAGAAGATGTAATTGGGATTGGGTATGGTGGTGTTGTGGTGGATAAGGGTGGCTACTGGACAAGGTTTTGATCCATCAATATAATCGATGAGATCATAACCAATGAATAAAGTGTAAAATTGCAATTTCCAGAAGTATAGTTGTTGGAGGTGAGTTTAAGAGGAGTTTGGGCAGCCACATTAATTGTGATGAGGGTGTTATGAGGATCATTGGTGTTTTGAATGGTAGGGGGAGCTAATTTGGTTGTCATGACTGTTGGAAAAAAAAAAAATCGGACTGGCTATCTCTTAAAGACGCTCTAATACCATGTTAGACTTTCAACATTTTGAATTCTTGTTTTCTATATTTCATTGATCAAAGAAAACATATAAATTCAACAAAGGAGTAAGAGAAGTTTGTTATAGAGATCTTATAAATTAGAGCTGTTGAAACTAACTCCTAATTCTGCCATATATAGTTAAGAAAACATTATTTGAATAAAAGAATAAATCAAAAGTTGCTAAAAGTAAGGAGATAAGTTAATCCATTAGTACATACCACCTAAGCTTCAAAATGATGAAGGAAATGAAGGTGCCTCTGTAAATACAACAGTACTCACATTCCCTCATTAATTCAAAAGTATTTTGAAAATGAAATTGAACATGGGCAATTCCTGAAACAGAAATTCACAGATTGAAATCTCAATTTGACTGAAATTTTAAGTTACACAAATCAATGCTTGGTTGCAAACCCACGTCAATTGGAACAAAAATGCCATGTTTTTTACTACACTACTCCTCATGTGTTGTTTCTCTGTCTCTTCTTTTGTTTTATCACCCCCTTCACTTGCTCCCATGTTGCCTATGTATAGGCAGAAGATCTCTTGAACCTTGGTTTGTTCCTACTTTTAGTGATTGGTAGTAATGCTTCCATGCTTGCAAGTCCTCCTTAAGGGGGCATGCATGCTACTATAGTTGATGGTCGTCACATTTTTTACTGTGAATAATGATCAGTAATTGGTACTACGTTGCAAACTCTTCTAGTAATGGAAAATGAATGGGGCTCTAAGCTAAGCCAAAACAAGAAGGAAAAGGTGTCCTGGGCATGTTTGCTACCTCGACATGCTACTTAAGGGCATGGAGGAAAATATCGAGAAATATCGGCGAAATATTGAGAAATATCGGCGAAATATCGCCGATATATCTTGTATCGGGAGGCGACGACACGGCATTTGGAGGAGAAAAATCGGAGGGCGATTTTTCGCAAAAAATCGCCAATAAATCGGCGATTTCACCAAATAATCGCTTGTGGCCGCAGAAAATCGCCGATAAATCGGCGATATTTCAGCGATAAAATCGCCGACTTTTTGGAGATATTTCGCTCCTCTCTCCAGCGCGATCTGACGGCCCAGATCATGCCCGCGTTGATCCAAGGGCCCAGATGCGATTCCAACGTTAATAATGTGATCCAACGGCCAGATTTGTCCCAGTTTGTGATCCAACGGCCAGATTTGAATTTCAACGATAAATTGGTGTTCCAACGGCTATTTTGGCCCAAATTTCTTCTATAAATAGCTATTTATCCATCAATTTCACCCATTTTTGCTTTCATTCTTCATTTGCTCTCTCAAGGTTGCTCAATTATTCAATCTTAAGGTATGTTTATTTTAAATTGTAATTAATTTTGTTTGCAATTGTAATTAATATGGATGATTTAATGTTATTTTTATATTCAATAGTAATTAATTTGTATATTTTTATTGAATTGACATAGGTTAACTTGATCATTTAATTATAAATTGATATGTTTATTTTACATGATTATTTGTGATTTAGTTTCACATTTAGAATGATTATTTGTGATTTAGTTTCACATTTAATTAATTTAATTAACATGCTAAATTATTTAATTAACATGAACTAGTATATTTTGAATATGAAATATGTTCATTTTTATGATTATTGGGATTTTTTTTCATATGCAATTATGATTAGTTTTTAATTTAGTAAATTTATCATAGAATTAGATCTAGATTTAAAAAATTAACTTAGCTAAATTATTTAATTAGTTTAATTAACGTGAACTACTATATATGGAATATTAAATATGTTCAATTTTTATGATTATCATGATTTAGTTTCATATCCAATTATGATTAAATTTTAATTTAGTAAATTTTTCATAGAATTAGATTTAGATTCAAAATATTAACTTAGCTAAATTATTTAATTAGTTTAATTAACATGAACTACTATATATGGAATATTAAATATGTTCAATTTTTATGATTATCATGATTTAGTTTCATATCCAATTATGATTAATTTTTAATTTAGTAAATTTTTCATAGATTAGATTTAGATTCAAAAAATTAACTTAGCTAAATTATTTAATTAGTTTAATAAACATGAACTACTATATATGGAATATTAAATATGTTCAATTTTTATGATTATCATGATTTAGTTTCATATCCAATTATGATTAATTTTTAATTTAGTAAATTTTTCATAGATTAGATTTAGATTCAAAAAATTAACTTAGCTAAATTATTTAATTAGTTTAATTAACATGAATTACTATATATGGAATATTAAATATGTTCAATTTTTATGATTATCATGATTTAGTTTCATATCCAATTATGATTAATTTTTAATTTAGTAAATTTTTCATAGAATTAGATTTAGATTAAAAAAATTAATTTAGCTAAATTATTTAATTAGTTTAATTAACATGAACTACTATATATGGAATATTAAATATGTTCAATTTTTATGATTATCATGATTTAGTTTCATATCCAATTATGATTAATTTTTAATTTAGTAAATTTTTCATAGAATTAGATTTAGATTCAAAAAATTAACTTAGCTAAATTATTTAATTAGTTTAATTAACATGAACTACTATATATGGAATATTAAATATGTTCAATTTTTATGATTATCATGATTTAGTTTCATATCCAATTATGATTAATTTTTAATTTAGTAAATTTTTCATATAATTAGATTTAGATTCAAAAAATTAACTTAGCTAAATTATTTAATTAGTTTAATTAACAGGAACTACTATATATGGAATATTAAATATGTTCAATTTTTATGATTATCATGATTTAGTTTCATATCCAATTATGATTAATTTTTAATTTTGTAAATTTTTCATAGAATTAGATTTAGATTCAAAAAATTAACTTAGCTAAATTATTTAATTAGTTTAATTAAATATATGGAATATCAACTATGTTCATTCTTTATCATTATTTTGTACATTTCTCATATATTTAAATTTAAATATTGACTTGATTTTTGTTTACATTGAAATCACATTCAAGTGTATTTTTATTGCAATAGATTTAGCATGGCTAGTAAAGGTGGTTTTGCCCTACCAGGGCGAGATCCGGCTTGGAAGTATTGTTTACCAATTGAGGGTAACCGAAATGGAACAATTTGTAATTTCTGTGGGTTGGTGATGAAAAGTGGAGGCATCATGCGATTCAAGTTCCATTTAATGCATAACGACCCGCATAACAACACCAAAAAGTGTCCGAGAGTGCCACCCGAAGTGAAAGAAGAGATACGATTCCTAGTGCATGACAAAACAAAAGCAAAAGCAAAGAAAAATGCTGATATTGAAGACATTCGTGCTCAATTATGTGGCACAATAGGGACTCATCATACACATTTGGTAGACGAAGATGATGATGAAGATGTTGAGAATGAAGATGTGTATATGTATTCGGCAGATATGCACCCAGATGAGCGGGATGCATATCGATCTGCAATTCGTGCCTCGAAAGCATCAGAATGGGAACGTGAACAATATGAGAATATTGTAGGAAGCAAACGCAAAATGGGGGAGTCTTCACAGTCTACTGGATTACCATCGATGATGCGAAAATCACATAGTATGCGACATTCGCAACAATCACCCCCTATTGCCCCTTCGCTTTACAAGTCTTCTGCAGCAAAACAAAAAAATATCAAAGATATATTCAAGGGTGGTGCAATTAAAGAAACGATGGGACGCTTAATTAGCAAATTCTTCATTTATGAGAGTGTCGCACCCGCAAAAGCAAAGTCTCATCACTTCAAGAATATGATTATTGGTGCACAACAAGCTGGTAATTACTAATTTTTGAAATGTTATATTGTGCTATACTTTTAGTAAATATAGTCTTTTGTGACATGTTTTACATATTTTTTTTATATGAAGTGCAGGAATGGGAATCGAACCTCCATCTCCATTTGACATAAAGAACAAGTACTTGGAAATGGAGTACAGAGAAATGGAAGCTTATGTGAACCAACAAAGAGATAAATGGAAGACATATGGGTGCACAATAATGTCAGATGGATGGACAGGGCCCACGAAATTAAGTATTATTAATTTCATGGTTTATTCTAAAGGGAGCACGGTCTTCCTTAAGTCAGTTGATGCATCGAACTATATCAAAGACCACAAGTATATATACGACCTATTGAAGACTGTTATCAAAGAAGTCGGTAAAGAAAATGTGGTCCAAATTGTCACAGATAATGGGTCGGCGTTCATGAAAGCAGGGAAACAATTGATGAAGAAGTATAACTTATACTGGACTTCGTGTGCGGCGCACTGCATCGACTTAATCTTTGAAGACATTGGTAAAAGACCCAGTGTTATCGAGGTGATAAACAATGCTCGCAAGATAACTAACTTTATTTACAATCATGGTTGGTTACTAGCACAAATGAGACTGTATTGTGGTGGAGACATTGTTCGACCAGAAGCTACAAGGTTTGCTACCAATTATATTGCTCTTGACAGTCTTCTTAAAAAAATGGTCGATTTGAAAAAATTGTTTATGAGTGATGATTGGGCACAACACAAGCTGAGTCGAACAAAATATGGACAAGAGTTGGAGCAATTATTGTTTGACCATGCGTATTGGGACAGAATGACAAATATAGTTTCATTATATGAGCCATTATACGTGGTGCTTCGACTTATGGATTCTGAAGTTGTTCCCACAATGCCATTTGTGTATGAGCTTATGCACGTGATGAAAAAGAACCTTACGCATCAAGGAGCTGGAGATTGGATGTTCAAAATAATACAAGATCGTTGGGAGAAAACACTAAAACATCCACTTCATGCAGTAGGTACTTAAGTACTATATATCTTTATAAGTTTTTAATATGTATTTAATTTTGTTTAAAAAAATACTAACTCTACTTAATTTTATTGTAGCATACTTCTTGAATCCAAGATTTCAATATAGGCGTGGAGTTGGTAGTGATCCGGAACTACTTCAAGCAGTCCATGATGTTTTTGCAAAATTAAATCCAACTACTGAATCACTTGGTCAATTTGGAAATGAGGTAAATAAAAAATTGTTATTTGTCTATAAAACAACAATTTCATTCATCAATTTATTTGAATGTTTACTAACAAATATGATATTAACAAATTAAATGTTGAATACATAGCTTGTGCTTTTTCGAGATGCAAAAAAAGGATTCGGTGATCGAGCGGCAATTACAGCAAGGTCAACCATGGTGCCCGGTGAGTCTTTATAGGAAAAAATTGATTATCATTATTGTAAATTCACCACATAAGTATTTATATGATTATCAAATTGGTTGCAGCTGAATGGTGGTTTATGTATGGGAATCAAACACCTACATTGAGAAAGTTAGCCATCAAAGTTCTCTCACAAACTGCGTCTTCTACTGCCTGTGAGAGAAATTGGAGCACGTTTGCTCTCATCCACACAAAGCAACGAAATCGTTTGGCTTACTCTCGATTGGAGCAATTAGTTTTTTGTTACTATAATATGAGCTAAAGTTACGCGATATGGAGGCAGAAAATGATCGAGTTGCTGAAAAAGATTATCTTGATCTTCTTGACATTTCAGTCGAAGTGGGTGAAGAAGAAGATAATCAGTTGTTCCAATGGGTAAGGCCTATACACTTGGATGACGAAGTTGGAAATCCCGATCCACGAATTGCCGCTCATGCTCGAGAATTTGGAGTTAATGTTGAACGTGTGTTGTCTGAAGAAGTTCACTCTGAAAGTTTTAGCAAAGATACTGACGATTCCCACCAAGAGATTGACTCCACAAGTGCTGGCCATAGTAGTAGACCTAGTGCTGCAGGTACTTCTGCTTCTGGTTACGATGGTTCAAGAGGTGGAACTGATGATGGCGGTGATAATGCAGGAGGAGATATTAATGAACGTCAACATAGTCAATATCCAGTCAGCCAATTCACCTGTGAAAATACTTTCACACACTGCACACAGGATGAAGACCATGGCTCTAGAAGAGCTGGTCCAGGCATAGGAGCTATTGGGAAGCCTTATAGAGGAAGAGAACGAATGATGGAACCATATAATGAGGAGTTACTTTCAGGGAGTTTTGAATCTATGAGTATAGGAACTCAATTTAGTGACTCCTCGAATGAGGCTAATGTCTACCTTCCTCATGTGATGAGTTATGGTCAACCTTCAAGTTCAACAGATGAAGAGTATGGTATGTCACGTTATTCACTTTCTAGACAAATGCCTTACCAAGTTCCATATCAGATGGAAGGAGGATTGGGCATTAACACATGGGTGAACTTTGAGTATCCTATCCATGTAGAGGCAGTGGGCAGGACTCAAGAGATATATGCATGGCATGTTAGAATTTTTAACCAATATTATCGAGGTTCATTGAGTTGGTACCAATATTATCTCCAATAGCAAGACGACGTTCCTTCATCTATCAATCCCATTGAACCACATCGATCCTCATTTTGGTACTAAAGGGACATTGTAATGTAATGTGTACAAATTATTGCTATTTAATGAAATGAAGTATTTTATGTGACTTTATAATGAGAACAATTACAAAATTAACATTTCTTATAAATCAACATGATATAATTACATTTAATATCGCAAATTATATCATATGTATATCAAATTTTTCTACAAAACAACTTTAAAATGTCTATTATACTTCTAATTATATTATTATGAAGTTTTCTTTACATTTCCATGAGTTTTTAACAATTTTAAGCCTACCGATATTTTTTTCCAAAATATCCGCCGATATATCTCCGATATATCCGATATATCCGTAAAATCGAAGTACCGATATATCCGTGATTACCGATATTTTCTTCCATGCTTAAGGGTAGTGAACAAGGTAGAGAAATGGAGGAAGAAGGGATTTTGCTGGCTTTAAAAGGGATCCCTCTAGGTAGCATTTTTTTTTTTTGCTGCATATGGGTAACAAAATTGGCAATTTCATTGCCTAGGGATAGCGAACTAGATAGCGGCTAGCTAGTAGTGATTTTGCTCCATTTGTGTTGTTTTTTCATCTTGATTTCTCAACAAAACTCGCATAAACACGTTAAAGAGCCTTGTGCTAGTAAAATTGATCAAAATTTATATTTTCATTCCTAAGTTGATACAAATGGGTATGATTATTGTTGGGTAAACTCGTTCAATTTTTTAGTTCTCATACTCCTTTCAACTATTCTTTAGCTAGTCCATTAGCTATGATAATAAGCTAAAAGTAGTCAAACTAGAATTTGGGATTAATGCCAAGGTCATCGAAGTACGTAAGTTGACATTTAAAGTTCTTGAATTCCCAAAGCATGCTTTCACATTTCCTCTCGGCATGGCTCAAGTGATTTCAAAACCTCCCTATTGCATTTGCATGGCTTACTATTTATACAAATTGGTCAGTCTATTCACATGGTTGATTTGCCAATTGCCTTTTCGACCTTTTAACGAGGGTTCTGAAAGGAAATGAAGTTGACTTGACACTTCCCATTTACATTTTTGATAGTCATTGATTTTGTAATCATAGTCCATATTCTCTTTCATATTATTTCCCTCATTTTTGGCTATAATTATAGAAAACACAACTCATATACACACCATGTACTTTGTATAAATAACACTCAATAACACGTGAATACAAGGATTTTCCTTTCTATTCATCAAATTGACATGTTTTTAGAGCCCTAATTGCTTTATGCAATTCCTGATCATTCATCCAACAACATCCTTCTTTCCTCACTTTTTTTTTTCTCTACTTTCACCCCCATCCATTATGGCTAATGCAATTTCATTCTCTTTCTGAAAATATGGTTTTTCTCACCACCAAAAACAATATTCCATCTCAATCACACACCCTCATTTCAATCAATGTTGCCACCTAAATGCCCTTCAAACTCAACAAAGTGAGCTATGCTTCATAGAGAGCTTAGTTCACCAATCTTTTATTTGGTTATGACTTGCTAGGATTCATTGATGGCACTATGCCTTGGTTTTATGAAACAATACTACCAACTAGTTCAACAACACCAGTCTATCTCCAATCTTGAATGCAAGTTGTGGAAATGTTAAGATCGCTTTATTCTCTATGACATCCTCTCATCCGTCACTTAGGTAGTAGCACCTTTTGTTTCCTCTGTAACAACATCTCTTGAAGCGTGGAAGAAACTAGAGACTACATTTGCAAACAAATCTCGCACCAAGACGCTTAGTATATGTAATATGTTCATCAATACAACCAAAGACTCCAAGTCTATTGCTGAATACATGCAGGTCATCAAAACAATTGCCGATGATCTTGCTCTCATTGGCTATCCTCTTAGTGAAGATGAACTAATCATTCACGCTCTCAATGGGATGGGCAACGATTTTAAAGAAATTAATGCTACTACTTGAGCCAAAGATTCTCCAGTGACATTTGAAGAGCTTCATGACAAACTCCAGGATTAAGAAACTCTCCTAAAGCAAGATGAAGTGAAAAAAGAAACCCCACTTATCACTTCTTATTTTCACTAAAGATATTTCCTCAATAATAAAAGGAGCAATGGAAACAACATAAATTTTGTGGGACATCTTAGAGATCATTCTAACAATAAGGGGTCAACCTCTCATTTTGGAAACAAAAAGTTCTTTGATAATTAGGAAAACGTGATGTCTAAGGTAATCAAGGATTCTACAATCAAAGTAGTCTCAATTCACCACTACATCATTGGTGTCCTAACCATGGTAATAATCTACATCTTATTGTGTGTCAACTATGTGACAAGGTTGGCCATAGTGCCAAAGTATGCCGCTCACATCCACAACCACAATTCTCACCTCAACCATAATGAATGAAAATATCATAATTATTTTTGTGATTAAATTTTTATAATCTAATATAGTTTTTTTTGTAGATAAATATTATTTAGTTGATATTAGTTATCCTCAAATGAGTGGATATTCAGACCCTTATAAAAGTGAGCATCATCATTTTCTAGATTTGTGACAAGGTAGTTCACATGGAGATAAGAAAGAAGTATTTGCTCATAAACATTCATTTTTTTAGGTACACAATTGAGAGCATATTTGTTGTTTTGAAGAATAGATAAAAAAAATGTTATAAGAAATATATAGTTTGTGGAGATTGTTATCACTTCAACGGCTCTTCACAACTTCATAATGATTAAGGCTATAATAGATCTAGAATTTAAACCTTATGATTATGATCAAACGTTGCTTCTACCTAATGAAGAAGGGAGTGGAGTTGATTTACTTGTTGAGGAAAACCATTCATATCATGTAAGAGAGATGGAAGAAGAATGTGATTGAATTGCAAATCTATTATTTCTCATTGATGTTTTATTATGACATTAAGAGTGCATTTGACAATGATTTTAGGAAGTGTTTATAATGTTTCTAATACTTAAAAAATAAAAAATTTCAAATAGTAGACATGTTAGAAACACTTCTTAGAATCACTATCAAACGTACTCTAAGAGTCTATTTGACAGTATTTTTAAAAAACTCTTTAAGCTTAAAAAGTGTTTTTGAAAAAAAAAAGTGTTTAGTAGAATTTTAAAAACATTTCTAAAAATTACTTGTAATTTTTTGTAAAAATACTTGATAAGTGATTTTTCTAAAAATATTTTCAGAAAAAATGCTTCTATTAAAAACATTTCTAAGTAAAAATATTGTCAAATGCATTATAATATCTAAGAACATAGTTTTTTTTTTTTTTTTGTTATGAAAATTTTTTATTTACTTTTAATAAGTAAAGCTTTTTTTCTTTTAAAGAAATTAATCTAATAATCATATACTTTGTTTTCCTTTGAAAATTTATTTTTTATTCAATATTGCTTTTGTTAATTTAGATATTTTCGTAAATATTTTTCAAAATTTTGTTGGAGTGATACAAAAATTAATACATGATCAAATAATTTGTTTTATTTTGAAAAACTATTATCTTATGATTAATGTTTGTTCATCAAACCAAATTTTTTTGTAAATATTTGTCAAAATTTTCTAATAATCATAAAAATTATCATTTTTAGTTTTTTTTTAACAATACAAATCTTTATATATATTTTTTACCATAAATGTTTCTATATTCCTTGGTCATGAAAAATTATTGACTTTTCTTAAATATTTCATTTTTTGTTTAAATTTTATGTTATGTTTGGTAATTTATTAACAATAAAAACATTTTTGTTTCTCATGTAATTACCATAAACAAAAGTGTGTGGTTACTAGAATCTCTATCTATTGGGCTCTTAATGTTTGGATATAAACAAAAAAAAAAAAAAAGAGTATTTTGATAGTATTTTTTATAATGTATTAGCATAAAGCTATATGCAATACGTAAAGGTTACTCAATATTATATTATGACTTTTTATTTGCCATTTTTATGTACTTCATCCATTATTAATTTATATTTTCTTAGGCTTTTAAGGATTTCTTAAAAGATTATTATCTTATAGACTTAGAAAGTTTATTAACTTAGTACCTTAGCTTGAATTAGGATCAGAAGGTTTTATTATTTAAGTGAGATTACTAATTTATTTTATATTTATTTATCAAGGTTATACTATAGTTATTTTTTTATTATAAATATGTATTGTGTGAGTGTGTTCTAATAAAAAAATTTATGCCTGTGTGAATGAATATATATATATATATATATATATATATATTATATATATATATACATATTTTGTGAAAAAAAAAAAAGAAAAAAAAAACAATGTGTTTTTAAGAAAAAAAAAAATGTGTATACAATAGAAAATACAAAGAATAGGAATGGAATATACTTCTAAAAAAGAAGGTAAAGTTTTTTTTTTTTTTTTTTTGAGTATATATATAACCACAATGCTAAAAATGCATTTTTACATTTTTTTTTCAAGGTTTACAAAAAAAAAAAAAAAAAAAAAGGATTGAAAAGAATGTCTATAATTGCAAAATTTGATTATTTTCTAAGTATGTACCTTTTAACAACGTTATGAAATCTTGCATTATACCTTTAGACACCCCCTTGGTGTCTAACATTTCAAGTCCAAATGCCTTCCAACAATTTTTTTCTTTAACTTTTTTTTTTTCAAAATTCACTTCTAAATTATTCCTGAACTTTTTTTTTTTACAACAGATATTTATAAAAAAAAAATTACATAACTAATAAGTCTAAACTATATTCACGTGGAACAAATATAATATTAGTGTATAAATTAAAAAAAATGCATTTTAAACTTAGGCCCTAAGTACTTTTTGTTGACAAATAAGTTCAAGAGAAGAAGATTTAATTTTAAGGTTTATTAAAAAAAAGAAAAATTAAAAAAAATAATGAAGAAGAAAGTGTATTTTGGAAGATAGGAATAAAAATAGTATTTTAGATATATTAGTAATATTTATGTAGATATGTTAATAGGATGAGGTTAACTTTTGTACCTATGTGTAGTTTTCAACACCATACACATGCTTGCACCAATAATTTATGAAGAAATTTAAATGAATTTGGATTACATATATTTTAGAAATATAAAACATTATAACTCTTTTTAAATTGGTCAATTATTATTTTAATAAGAAATTGTAGACTCCAAAATTTGTCTCAAGTTTATTTTTACATTAATTTTGAGCCTAATTTTATCCTTAGATTTTAAATTTCAATTACATGTGATATTTTTGGCACACTCACTATCTAATTATTAGTTTATATTATTTTTTATATTATTACTATTATTTTATTTTTATTTTTATTTTTATTTTCTTCATTTCTCCCTCCTCTTTCTCCTCTACCTACTCTCACCTACCCCTCATCCCTCCCACGTCATGGGGACATGCCCCCCTCACATTTCTTTCATTATTTTCCTTTTTTTATTTTATTTCTCTTCTTCCTACCCACACATGACCGGCCCCCCTATTTTTTTTCCCATTCCCCCTCCATTCACTCCCTCACTGCAACTCCCCGCTCCCCGCTCCCCACTCCTATTCCCAGTCGGTCTATCTCCTCTCTCCCATTTTTTTTTCTTCTTCAACCACACTCCCAGCCGGCACACACCCAATCTGGCCATTCATAGTTTTTTTAAAAATGGGTAAATTTCCTTTTTGCTTTTTTTTTTTTATTTTTTTTTATTTTTGGTTTGCATAAGAGTTGATTTGGATTTGGGTCTATTACTTATTGGTTATTTGTTTGGGCTTATGGGATTGTGTTTGAGATATTATTTCTTTTGGCCATGTGTATTATTAATGTGAGCTTGTTAATTGGTTATTTGTTTGGGTTTATTGGATTGGACTTGATATATTATTTCTTTTGGTCATGTGTATTATTAATGTGAGCTTGTTAATTGGTTATTTGTTTGGGTTTATTGGATTGAGTTTGAGATATTATTTTCTTTAGTCATGTGTATTATTAATGTGGGCTTGTTAATTGATATGAATTTTGGGTCCATAATGTGGGTGAAAATTGTTGGATGACTTGAATATTTGATATGAGTTTTGGCCAATTTGAATTATTTAATTTGGACATAGGACAATTATGGTGTCTATTAAATTAGGTTTGGATTATGAGATATTAAATTTATGTCCAATTGAATTTATTTTGTTTTGTGATATTTTGTGCTTGGCTAATTGTGTTGTATTTTGGCTATTAATTTGGAAATTTTGGATTAGGGCCTATGACATATGAGATATTTTTGTTGGGTTATATTTGCTAATTTTAGCTCATTTTAATTGATGAAATTTGATGGACTAATTTGAAATTTGAATTTGGGCTTGAATATTTATTGTGAATTTTATATATTTTTTAGATATTTATATTTGGGCTATTTTTGTTTTTACATAGGCTCATTATAAATATTGTTGGCTAAGTACGAGTTTATGACACGTGAAGTACGAAATTTCATGGAAGAAAGTGAGACTCAAAAAGCTGGACGAAGACATTAAGCTCGTTGTAAGCTTATTTGAATACATATTTTATTTCTCACTTTTATTGTTGTAAATATTTATTTGTGTATATTTATTGAGTGAGTACAGAATTGAATATCGAACAAATCAGAAATTTTATTTAAATAAGATGAATAATTCAATAAATATGTTTTAATAAATTAATAGTTTTAAAATATTATTAAGTTTTTTTATTGATAAAAATTCAGAAAAATGATTTTAGAAAAATCCAAAAAAAAATTGTTTTTAATAGAATTTGATTTTTTTTTTAATAATAATTGTTCGAAAATTTCTTTGTTTAATAAAAATTGTCCAAAAATTGTTTTGTAAATAAAATTGTCCCAAAAATTAATTTTTAATAAAATTATCAAAAAATATTTTTTTAAAATGAATTCTTTTTCTTTAATTAAAATGGGATTAAAAGTATTTTTTTTAGAAATAGATTTTTTTTTTCTTTTTAATTAAAATTAATTTTTCAAATAAAGTTATGTCTTTTTAAATCATTTGTATAAATTACTTTCCTTAAATGAAAAAAAAAATTTGAAATACTTTTGTAAATAAAATTGTAAAAATTCATTCATTTTTTGTAAAAGCAAATAAAATAATTTTTGTTTCCAAATTAAAATTTTGTAATAAACTCTTTTGATACAATAAGTGTAAATAACCTTTTTTTTAAATAAAAAAATTAAATACTAATGAAATTGATAAAATAAACTAACCTTTTTTATATAAATAAATAAATTGAAATCATTAATTCAAAATCATTTTTTAGAAAATCCTTTGAAATTTCTTGACAACCATTTTTTTTTTTAGTTCAATAAATCATTTTTGCATAATTCTCTTATTATTTATTTTGTGCATTTTTGTAATTAAGTTTCATCATTATTTTTGTGTATATTGATTTTCATTATGACTTGTACATACTCATTTGCTTGATTATTTTTCTTGGTATCCATAATTAATTAGTTAATTGCCACAATTCCCTTAATTTATTTAGCAAAGACCGTATGTATACGGGCTTAGAAGGGTGCTACGGCTCACCACCATACTTTCCCAATAGATAACTTGACCCCCAGACCCAAACTCGATTTTTGACAAACCTGTTTTCCTTCAGGAGTCACACTTAGGGTTTTTCTTTCTTATTTTGTTTTTCCCTTGGGTCCACAAAAATATTTATATAATTTTATCACTTGATAAATAAAATCATGAATTAAAATAAAAATTAATTGCATGTATCTTTTTAACACTTATCAAAATTTAATATATTCTAGTTAACACAAGTGAGAGGGATAATGAAAAGTTAAAGTTTTTTATAACTTAGCATAATGAAGATGAATTTTATTTTTATGATAAAAAATATATATAAATTGAAGGTCTCATTGTCGTATGTTTCATGCCTAAATTGGTTATATGTTTCGTATCTTGATATCTTATTCACGTTTTTTATACCTTACTACTTTATTCAAATTTTGTACACCTTGTCATAGTTTTTTTTTACTTCAATTATATTCTTTGTACTTAGATTATATTCCTTATATCTTAGTACTTAATCACATATTTCATGTATTTGTCATATGTTTTACATCTTAGTCATATTCTTCTATCTATTTTTTTTCCCCTTAATACCTTGATAACATTTTTGTATTTTAATCGTAATTTTTTGTATATAAATTATCTTTTTCTTACCTTAATACCTAAGTTAGACCCACTAGATATGTCAAATTTTTTATATTTTAATACCCAAGTCACATTCTTCATATCTGGGTCATATTATTCATATCTTACTACCTATATTACCTTTTTTCTTAACCAGATAATATTCTTTGTACCTAAATACGTATTAACTAAATCCCATTTTTTGTACCTAGGCCATATTATTTGTATCTTGATTGTTGTCTTCAGAAATGAGATTATAGTTAGAATGGTAATGTTGAAATAGTGTTGGGGCTGGATTGTTTCTGGACAAGAAAGATCTTCATATAAGATAATCAGCTTTACTTTTATAAATTAGACAGTATTAGACATTAAATATTTCTGTTTTTATGCTTGGAGATAATTAGACAGAATTATTTAAAACACAGACTGCTAATTTTCTTCACTAGATATGTCAAATTTTTTATATTTTAGTACCCAAGTCACATTCTTCATATCTGGGTGATATTATTCATATCTTATTACCTATATTACCTTTTTTCTTAACCAGATAATATTCTTTGTACCTAAATACGTATTAACTAAATCCCGTTTTTTGTACCTAGGCCATATTATTTGTATCTTAATACCTAGATACTTAAGTCATTTTTTTTTCATACCTTAGTTGTCAAGTCACATTTTCCATATCTAAGTCACATTTTTTAATACCTTTGAACCTAGGTAACTATTTTTATAAAATAATACCTAAGTCACATTCTTCATACTTAGGCTATCTTTTTCATACCATAATATGTTAGTTATATTCTTTGTGCCACCTTTTTCTTACCTTAGTAAGTTATAATTTTCATATTTAGATTGCTTTTGTTGTAATCTAATACTTATGTCACATTCTTCGTATATTTACACTATTTGTACTTAGGTTATATTTGTACAGTAATATCTTGATAATATTTTTGTGTTTTAACACCTTAATGTTTTATTTTGTACTTTAGTCAAAAAAATTTATCATATTTGCACATTAGTCCCTCGATCATATTTTTTGTAACTCGATGTACCTATATTACCATTTGAAATATAATAAGTATTGAACTAATATGGATATTTAACTAATGTGCTCATTCTTGGAAGTGCTTCCCATGTGCTAATCATGTATTTTTATTAGCCAAACAAGATAAACTTGCCATTTAGTAGACTTCAATAAGGACAAGGATAAAAAGTCTATAGGCATCAAAACTATTTTTGAAAAGTATTTTTATATTCTTTTTTTTTAAAAAAAAGTAGTTTCCTAGCTTAAAGAAAAGTTTAAACATTTTTTAGTTAAAAATAGTTTTATAATAATTTAATCTAAAATCATGACATTTTAAGAAAGTGTTTTAAAGTTTTTTTTTTTAAAAAAAATATTCTAAAAAAATTAAAATATGGAGAATCATTTGTGAAATTGAGTTGGATTGTGAAACCTAATTCACTTTTGTTGCGCTTCGTAGGGGATGTATGGGTTAAGCTCCCGCTAAGTTCGTAGGGATCAAGTTGTCCATCAGAGATTTTTTTTTTGTTATTCGATAAATGAGAAGTTTGTCTTATTATATATTTAATCATGTTATGATTTAAGGTTTTTCTTTTCTTTTAGAGAGTGTGCAGCCACAATTAAGAGAAATGCGAGGCCTTCACCATTGTTGTCATTCTCTTTCCTTTGATTAATAAATTCTTGCTACATTCCATAGATGAAGGGATTATAATGATTCTTTAACCACATAATATTTTTTTTTTTTTTTTTTTTGTTAATATATGATTTGGTTAACAAATTGTACCATATATAAAAGTGCATGATACTTTTATCGTCTATACCATTAATTAGGCATTGGGAAGATTTGGTTTTCCCAACCGTTTTATTCCATAAAATTACTTAACTACCCTACTTTTATCTTTCTTCATACAATTAAATGAGTTAGTTAATTTTTATCCCTCTGCCATCCTTTTTTATTAGGATGTATAATCGTTTTTAAGGTTTTCAAATTTTAAACTTTATCGGTATACCTTTAAAATGAGAAAAGATCGAAAGTTTTTGGTGTAAAATCAGAAATTTTAAAACTAGAGTTTTTAGTCTTAACCATTGACCTATAACCCGTTTTACTTAAAAATTGACGTGTTAAGGAGACTTTGTTTGGTTAAAAGAAAGGTATTACCTTGACACAAAGTGATGTTTTAAAATTCTGAAACATTAAAAAATCTTTGAGATATTTGTTCTTCAAAAAACATATTTACTATGTAATAAATGCTTTCACATTGCAAATTGAAAGGTTTTACTTTAAATTAATGTTATAATAATATGTAATAAATGTTTTCACATTGTATATTGAAAGTTTTATTTTAAGATAATTGTATAATAAATGCGTTCACACTGGTTTTGGTTTTAAACTTTGATTCTCATCATTTACACCTTGATTTTGAATGAGAAATTTCAAAGTTTCTACCATTTGCTTTGATTGTGAAAAGTTGATGGAAAAAGTTGGTATAAGAGCTTTATGTATATTGTTAGTATATTAATTAGGAAAGTAACTCTTGATTCAAATTAATTTTCAAAGTACCAAACTTTATCTTATCACATTAAAAGTCTTATTATATCTACTTAATATGTTCATTTAGTCTGTTGATTTTATATGAATTAATGTCTTTTATTCTTTATCCTCCTGGTATATATAATTTAGATTATGATCGAGTAAAAAAACTTAATAATAGATTATATGCTCAACGTAAAGAATTTAGAGAAACCTGTGATAAACTACATACTTTAAGGACTACTGTAAAAGATTTAACCATAGATATAAAAACCTAACCTCTCTTAAATATCTTAATGAAGAAGAAATAGCTATACAAGAATCATTTGACGAACTTTTTGCTACAGAAACCCTAATTAAAAGAGAAATTATAAAATATTATATTGATAATTTATATGTTAGTTCATCTAACTAACAAACATTAAAAATTAATGAACCCTCATATACAAATCCAAAAGGTAAAACAATTAAAAAATTTAGTAGAAACACAATTAAAGATAACAAACGTAGTATTACAAGAACATAAAAAACAAATTCAGGAAGAAAACCAAAATAATATCAATTGTTTAGAAGAAATCCAAAGAAGACAAAGCAAATCCTTAGAAAAATTCAATACAGTCCTAGGAATTAGAAAAAAAGTTGGAAGAATTTAAGAACCATAATATGTTAAGAAATAACCTATTTATATTAAAGAACAATTAGTCAAAGAAGAAAAAATTGTTAGACAAGAAATATAACAAATAAAGTTAGAACAACAAAATTTAAAAGAAACACTAGAAAATGTTAACCAAAAACAAGTAATTTTCATTTCCCTACTTTATCTCTTTACCTCTTTTACCTTGTAAGGATGAGAAAAAAGACACAAATAAATTAAATTGCAAATAAAATGAAAACAAAAATTTAACAAAATTTTTTTACTTTTTATTGTTGATTATAGAAATTTACAAGCTGAAGATACAACTGACTGTATTTCTCTTGATCTCTCTATTGATTACTCTTTGATTGCTCGCTTTCTCTCTTAGTTTACAACTCATTTATAGACAAAATTTTTACAATACAACAAACTAAATTTAATTGGGGTTGTTGGTAGTTGGTAGATGGCAAACAAAAATATTTACAAAGTCTTCAGAGGTTTGGTTAACAATAAATGTAAAGATGGTAAGATTTATGAAATTTGACTTTTCTTTCTTCTTTACCACTGGTCTAATGGCTTCTTCCTTGTTTTTTTTTTCACATGCGGTATCGCAGCTTTATTGATTCTAGACTTCTATTGCTGCATTAAATTCTTGTAGTTGGAGACGTATTTAATGTTTCAATATCATCATTGTTGACATCAACATTCTATTACATTTTGCATAATATAATAACTTTCGTCATCAAGGTTTTTCCAAAATGATGTGCCATCGTTGAGGTAAGAAAATGGTTTTGGTAACTCTACATTGAGTTCAGTTATAAAATCTTATTCTTTAGGAGTAATGAAAGGTTTTGGAACAATAATGTGTTCTAAAGGTTTGTTTCTTCATATAGACACCTTTTTGTTTCTCTAATGAGATAAAATAATTTATTTCGAGTTGATCTAAGATCATAAATTTGAAAGGCTTTAAAACGAGTAAAAAATTCTGGAAATTCATTTGAATGGGGTCATTTCCCATTCTAGTTATTGTTGAGAGATGTGTGGTTCTTTATTGTGTTTTATGTAAACATGGTGATAGGCTAGCACTATTAATCCATTGGTTTAAAATAATGGTGGAATGGTTTCAAAATAAATGTCAATTTGTTTTTCAGTTTTGAAAATATAGGTTAAAATATCTTTTAATTTTTTTTGGAAAAATTTTAGGGATTTGAGATACATGGTTTATGAAAAACATTTTTTTAAATTCACTGATCCATAAACGAGGGTACTAGATCAAAAATCTTTTTATTTATAACAAACATATTCATATAAGCTAAATATATAACAAAGAAAAATGCAGGGTCATGATATGCCATGTACCCTATTTTTATCTTGACATTTTTTATTCTAAAATGTTTATACAAGAGTTCTTAATTTTTAAGCACTTTGTTATATTAGGTTTGCAGAAAGAAGGTTCAACTAAAGAGTAGTTATCAACTCTAATTAGATTTTTAACAAGAAGTTTTTCATATTGTTCAGATATAAGAGCCGATTTCCTAATTAAATTAAGCATTTCAGGTTGACTATTTAAATAACTAGTTTGACTAGTTGACACCATACTGGTTTTCAAATCTTTTATCAGTCTTTCTTGATTTTCTTGGATTTTAAGGTTTTGAAATTCTTGCGTTTCTAAAGTAATAAGCTGATTCTGAAGGTTTTGTAAATTTTGGGCTAGAGCTTACACGGTTTTTC
Organism: Vitis riparia; assembly: GCF_004353265.1. Lineage (NCBI taxonomy): Eukaryota > Viridiplantae > Streptophyta > Magnoliopsida > Vitales > Vitaceae > Vitis > Vitis riparia. Next base: position 9,341,174 of record NC_048444.1, read on the forward strand.
CATAAACATATTTTAGATTTTGGTTTGGAAAAATCTATGGTTTTAGAGACCAAAAATTGTTTACAATAACCTTATGCTCTTCAAAAAGGTTTTGAGAATATAGAGAGTTAAACCTCAAATTTGGATTTAACACTTCGTTCAAACATATGTTTCTAAATTGAAAGGTTCTAACTTTAGTGGGTTTTCTTTGAGCCATGTTCTTGTAAAATAAGATCAATTATTAGCATTATCAACATTATTAATAATTATTTGTCTACTTAACTAATCTGTCAATATATTATATTTTCCTTTAATATGTTCAAATTTAGGTTTGAAACCAATTAAAGAGTTTTGAAACTTTATCCATCTTTTGGTGAACAAATTTGAAGAATTTTTATTTTCAAAGAATTTTTTAATATTCTCACAATCAATTCTTAAAGTAAATTGTTCTTGGTTTAAAAATAATTGAAAATTTTCTAAGACTGAGATTATTGCTTCAATTTCTAAGTCTATAAAACTAAGGTTCTTTTGATAATCATTAAAAGTTCCACTACAGTATCTACAAAGTTTTTCTTTTCCAATGTTAGTGACTACTAAAAGTATACATCACAATCCAATTTGGCTAACATTAGTTTGAATTATTTTGTATTCACTTTCTAAGGATAAATGTAAAGTTGGGAGATGCTTTACAAGTTCCTTTATTTTATTTACAAGTTTAATATCTTCTTGGTTAAAATATCTATGTCTTGTAGTTTTTTGTTTTACTATAAAGGGGTCCAGCTAATCCACTAAGGTTTTTAGTATATGGTCTATCATAGTTTAATAATCCTACAAAACTTTGAAGGGTTTTTAAGTCTTCGAGTTTATCTAAAAATTATTTATTTTTTGTACTATATGATCTTGCAGTTTTATTTGTCCATCCTCCAATTCTAATCCTAAAATTCCTATTTGGGTTTTAAATCATTTCAATTTATTTTTACCTACTATTAATCCATGACTAATTAGTTTTTTAAAAATAAATTCTAAATGCTTTATATATTTCTAAAAAATATACGAAAAACAAGAATATCATCAATATATACAAGAAAAAAAGAATATTTATCAAAAATATTATCCATCATTTGTTGAAATATCTGAGGAGCATTTTTTTAGTTCAAATGGCATTACATTCCATTCATATAATCCATAGGAACATGAAAATGTTGTCCATGGTTTGCTATCTTCTTCTAATCTAATTTGCCAAAATCCACTTTTACAATCTAGCTAAGAAAAGTATTTACATCCTTAAACATAATTAATTAAATAATCTTTATTTGAAATTTTATAGGCATCATCATATGTATTATCATTTAATCTTTTATAATTAATAATCATCCTAGTTTTTCCTCTTTTTTATTCATTATGGTTTCTTACTAAAAAAGCTGAAGATCTATGGGAATTAAAGCTTGGTTTAATGAGGTTAGTCTATAATAGCTCTTTTATTTGAATTTTGAATTCCTTTGTATATATAAGATTACATGCTATATCTGTCGTTTTTATTGTTAAATTTGAGTTTTTAATTGTATTTTACAGGTTGTTTTAGTTCTATTCCATTATTTTTGTGGGTCTTCTCCTATAATTCCTGCTTTTTTCTACTTCCAATATAAGGTTTTTTTTAACTTGTTTGCATTCGTTAATTGTTCTAAATAATAATTAATTTTACTATTATTTTGTACTTCTACTTTGTTAATTTGATGAGAGGTTACATTATGATTTTTATTTGATGTATTTTCTATGCTTGTATAAACAATTGTTGTGGTTTTAGGATGAAAACTAACTTGGTTATTTTGTATTGTTGTCCCTTCTTGTAAAAAATGTACAAAATTTAAACATAAAATGAAATGATATAAACTTATAGTAGGTGCAAGATAAGTTTGAGGTAATACTAAGGTTATGCTGTTAATTATGATTGGTAAATTTGAAATATACTTGGTTAATATTAGTTTTTGTTTATTATATTAGACTAATTCTACTGGTTGAACTAGTGTTTACTGGTCTTCCTAAGGTACTAAAGTTTCAAATAAAAGGTTTTTACTGGCTCCAATATTTAACATTGCATCTACTTTTAATTCTATGGTTTTTAATTTAATTGTTGTCTGGAAAATAATAGATTTAACTTTATTTGTCAATTTACTTGTTCTATTGTTTGTATAGTTGTTTTTATAGGACTTATTGGTTCTTTTATTTCTTTAGAGTTTGAATTTCCTTCCTCTTCTTTCGATATTTTTCCTTTAATTATTATTTTTAAGTCTTTCCACATATTATAAGGTTTTATTTTACTTTCTAAAGGTTGTATAAGTTTTTCTAAATTTAAAGAAGTTTTCTTAGGTTGATTTTTCTCTTTTTCAATGATCATACACATTTCTTTTCTTTCAGTTTCACTATCATCTATAGAATTTTCATTTTCAAAATCTAATTCACTAATGAGTTCCTCTTCTTCACTATCTACCAAATATTCATTTATTAGGTTGATTTTTGCTTGGGTTTTTCTATTTCGCTCATTTGATGGTTTTTTAAGTTCAAGACATTCAGGTCCTATATGACCTTCATGACCACACAAATAACATTTATACTGTCTTTTTCTTTCTGTAGTTCTTTTTCTTTTTATCCAAAACTTTCAAGGTTTTTTATAGCTTGTTTGATAAGATCGTTTTTAAAAAAAGGTTTTTGACTTTCTTCTTAAAAAATTATTGTAGTTCTTAGATTGTCCGAACTTACATTCTCTACATTCTATGTTTAGATTTTTTCCTATATGTAATTTTCTACTAAGTTGTTGATTTATATCTTGTTTTTTTATTTGACTTCTTCCTCCTATGCTTACACATTTTATTTCTAACCAATTTTTACAAATTTTATTCTAGCACCTATATAAGGGGAGTTTTTATATTCAGAGGTTGAAAAATCATTTCATAATCTAAGTCCTATAGGTCCTTGTGTTTTTAATATGTATTTATTTAAATATTTAAGGGTTCTATTTACTCTAGCAAGGATTGCATATTTCCTAAATTTTTGTTCATATTCTTTTATATAAGAAATGTTACACAATTTCAATTGTTCTAACTTATGGAGATATATTGCAGGTTCTTTTATATCTTCTTGAGTTGTTCATAAAAAATATAGTTTTATTAAATTTATAAATACAAATATGCTAAAATTATTTTTAACTTCTTGAAAATAACTACGGTTTTCTTGTTCCATGCTTCTAAAGAATTGTAATACAGTTCCTCTAAGGGTGCTTTTACAAAATTCATAAATTTCTTGTTGATTTTCAAAGAATATTGCTACACCGGTTGAATTTAAGAATTGTTCCCAATTTTCTATAATTTTCTTAAGGTCTTGTGTATTATCTATATCTAATATTGTTTCATTGCTGAATTAGAAGGTTCTGTTTTGGTTTTCCATTAAGGTCCTTTTGGCTTACTGTATGACTTACTATACATAAATTGAGAACCAAAGTTTTTGAGATATCATTTGCATTTCATTGCATAAAAAAAATGAAAAACATAGAAATTGATCTCTTTTAAGGATAACCATCATCCATTTTGAGTAAATCATGTAATTTTGTTAAATTTAAATTTTAATGATTATTTCTATTATCAAATCCAATAAATCAATATAATATAAAAGGATTTCATATATTATTGGAATAGTATTTTAGAATATATATATATATATCCTATTATATCAAATGATATCATGTTGAACCAAATAACCTATTATATCCCATTCAACCAAAAAAATCAAGGAGGATTTTTTTTTTTTTTTTTTTAATACAAGCTTCATTTCTTACTCGCCGGGTAGCCCAATTGATCTGACGAATATTGAAAAATGTAGTCTCAATAAATGACACATGATATTGGGATAAAATTTTATCTATCATTGATAATGCCTTAAATTTACCCCTAGTTGTGGGATGGCAGCACCGTAAAGTTTGGGTTCCAATGAAGAGTCCCAGGGGCTTGGTCATGGGAGGTTACTCGGTTATCCAAAAAAAAAAGAAATACAAACTTCGTTGCTTATAACTCAAGGCTCTTATGATTGTGTCTTTATATAAAAGTATATCAAATGCAGCTGAGGATTCTAGAATGGGCCAAGGCATCGTAAAAACCTGGATAAGATCGCTGGCCCAGATGTATGAGGCCATACCCCATTGTAGCCCATTGTAGTCATTCTCCAGCCCAACCCACTATAGCCCTAGAAGCGCCATTTCTCGGTCTCCGTGTGTTCATGTGAGCAGAGGGAGGGAGCAGCCATGAATGGGAGGGAGAAGCAGAAGCAGAAGCAGAAGCTACTGATACTATACGCATCCCAAACTGGAAATGCATTGGATGCAGCGGAGCGCATCGCCCGTGAGGCCGAGCGCAGAGGCTGCCCTGTAACACTTCTCTCCATCGACTGCTTCAATGCCGTATGTCCAATCTTTCTTTCTTTCTTTCCTTGCCAATTCCCCTTGATTTTCTGTTTTTATGTGGTTTTGGTCTCTGAAAGTCTGGAATTTTGCGTCAAATAATTCATTTCGACGGTTCCCGTAGTTAGGGCACACTTTCTTTGATGAGAGAATTATAGAGGCATCAGGTTTTTCTTGGGTGATTAATGGCCAGGAGACCTTTGGGAAACGACCATAGGATACGAAGTATCATGAACCTTTGAGAAATTTTCTAAGGATGCAAAAATTTGTGCATACTGTTATTAAGCTCACACGCCATTTTTTTTAGTGGTTTGAATCCAATATTTTTCAGCATCTTTTTTGTTTACTGTTTCAGGGTTCTCTACCTTATGAGGAGAATGTGATATTCGTTGTTTCCACCACAGGCCAGGGAGATACACCAGATTCCATGAAGGTTTGTTGGGATTCTATTGTGAATATAAAAAAATTGGAGGAGCTCAAGTGTCGATGGTCAGTAATCTATTTTGCTTTTCCTAATTTCTCATTTATTTTGCAGGCATTTTGGAAGTTTCTTTTGCAGAGAAATCTTAGTCAGAGGTGGCTAGAAGGAGTTCATTATGCTGTGTTTGGGTTGGGTGATTCTGGCTACCAGAAATATAATGTAATAATTTTTTCTATATACTATTTGGAAAACTATGGTACTTCATCTCTAGTAACCCTGTTTTTTTTGATAGACAAAGAGAAAATTTATGATTAAAACACGCCTAAAAGGGGGCGCTCCCCATGTACACAGGCAGTATACAAAGAAAGCCAAACCCAAGGCCACAAAAACAACAACAGACTCATCTCTAGTAACCCTGTTGACATGTAGAAGTTATATATTATAGTTCTTTAGTTTCATTTTGATGGATATTAAATAGAGGATTAAAGGCATAAATTGATATCAGAGTGTCAAGGTCATGCAAGATATGAGGAAATTTGTTTGTTTGCTATGGGTCAAAAAAAAAAAAAAAAAAAATTATTGAAGAAATTTAAACATTTCTGAGAATTTCTCAGACAAACATGAGCATTTTATCTAAGATATATATATATTTTTTTGTTTGTGTGCTTGTTTTCTTTTCTTCCACTTTCTCCCTCTGTTTATAAATTTCCCTAGTTAACTTGCTTTCTGCTGAAGGGCAGGAACCTTTCATTGTATTCTCTTTTTTCATATCTAGATATTTCTGTTTCTTGTCCAAAAAGAACAAAATATATATATAATTTTTTTTTATTTGGCATATTATTTTTCAAATATGACACTTCAAGACCTCATTATGCAGTGATTGATCTTCATACCATTTTGATAGAACATAGAAGTATATTTTTAGTTTTAACTTTTAAGCCTGTTAGGTTTATATACATATTGCAGCTATAAATAGTTCATAAATTATCCCAGAATTACATGTCCTTTTCAATTTTCTTTACTAATTCAGAAAAATGATGCCTTGTTCAGCTGTTTTGTTAAATTGATTGCTTCATTTTTCTGTCAAAAGTTCTGGTTGTTTCACACAAATTGTGGAATGATATTGCTCTTTTGAGACAATGATACAGAGTTAGCGAATGTGGAATGTTTTAATGATAATGAAATGGACTTTGCTTTGTTTTAAATAACAAAGAACTGACTCTGTCAAGGATTGCAGTTTGTTGCAAAGAAGCTTGACAAAAGACTTTTAGATCTTGGAGCAGTGGCTATTGTTGAAAGAGGTCTGGGCGATGATCAGCACCCTTCAGGGTATGATTACAATTATGTCTTAATGTCTACATAGTACATACTGAAGTTTTGTTTAATCTGATAGTAGGGTGCCCTGATCTTGCTGAGTTTATCTTCCATTTTCTTTCTGATGTCTACCTGCTATTCTGGATTGGTTAATTAAGACTAACTAGCTCCTACTGAAATATAACCTATATAATACATAACTTAGGCAAATAAATTGTGTAACTCATTTTTTTAACTGATGCTCTTCTTAAAGCTATCCATTTTTAACCAAGATTACCCCCTTTTTTTTTCTTTCTACAAACGCTTATTTTTTTTCTCGCCTGAGTTAAATTGATCCAAAACTTTAACCCATATAATACAACATAGGCACACACTCAGTGCAACTCATTTTTTATTGACCAATGTAAGTGAAATAAACGCCTGCTGCCTAATAATGATATACAAAATTAGAAATTTATTGATGCTCTTCTTAAATCTATAAATTTAGAAATCCACAGATGCTCTTCTTAAAGCGATTCATTCTCTTCATTCCATTTTTTTTTTTACCAAGATTACCCTTTTTTCTACCAAACACCTTTTTCTTTCTTTGTTTCTTTCTTCCTCTTCTTCTTCTTCTTTCTGACCAGAGTTAAATTGATCCAAAACCTACTCTTCCAGCATTTATATCCTTAAACTAAACCATTACCAAACCTTTCACCGAGAAATAGCCACCCCCTCCTTTTTCCTTTTTGTAAAAAATGTCCATTGCTTTGAAAGTGCAAAATAGCCTCCAGAGAACAGTCTACCTTGAGGCTCACTTTTACAGAATTACATAGACCGTTAAACAGCTCCCAATAAAGTAGTGTGTACTGAAAATTTTCTTTTATGGAAAATATAGCATTTTATGTCAACTTCACTGTTGCCAAGATTGATCTTTTCTTGGCAAAGAGGTCAAATTGTTTTGAATGTATTGTGTTATATGTTGAGCCTACTTTTATTGGAAGCTTGGAATTTACATTCTCAAAGCTTTCCAACAAGTCCCAGATCCCCTAATGGAGTGATAATGAGATTGCTGACTGGATACGCTATTATTTGAGGAAAAACCGGATGTATAGGCATTTGTGGTTGTCTCAAAGATCATATAGTTGTGCTGCTCGTGCACCAGAGTTTTGCAATTTCACTATAGGCTAAATCCTATCTTCCAATTTTGGCTTCAGATACAATAACTAAGGCAAGCACATCCTTTCTAAAAGAATGAAAATGGTTTATCCAATCTCAAAATTGTTCAATTCTAATAGCCTCAACCTTGAGGCCTGGCTCAAGTGGCGAGGGATTAGGGTGGAGATGTGGAAGGCTCCTGGTTCAAGTCCCAATAGAAAGGGGAAAAAAAGGTTGTCAATTTTTGTAACTTTTTGCCTTTTTAGCTGAGTGAGCCTGGGTTCATGTGGGGCGTGTTGTTCTACCAAGTTAACTTTGATGTTGAATTTGGATGAAGTTGGGTTGACAGAAGCATTTTTTTTCTTTTTATTTTCCCATTCATAGGTATGAAGGTGCTTTAGATCCTTGGATGTCCTCCTTGTGGAATACATTGAGTAAAATGAATCCAAAATTCTTCCCGAATGGTATAGATTTTCTGATTCAAGATGCACACTTGATTGATCCACCAAAAGTTCAAATCACATATCATGATGTTGACAAGGTGCATTCACACTTTTCAACTGACTCAGGTAACATGTCTTTATGAGTTCTTGGTTAAAATGATTTCCAACTTCATGGACTTTTTTTTTGTGTTGTTTATAATTTGTTATCATTTACTCAGACTTTGTTGAAGTGGAATAATTTAGATGCATATGTTTGAAACAGTGCATTTATCTTGTACCCCACCAGTGAAATGATGGAGATCTAAGGAAACAACACAATCTGTTAATTGTTTGTGGTTGTTGGAATTTGGAAAAATAAATATAAGCAATGGCAAAAGGACTTTATATTCTAAATGCTACTTTTAAAAGAGCCATATGTCCATCGATCTGTTCTCTGGAAACTCTATCACATGACATTAGAAACTATCTTATTACTAGATAGTGGTGAGTCAATAAACCACTTTGTTGTTTTTCCCTTAAGTGAAGGAATACATTACCTGCACACCAATACATTAACTATAAAAGACTAACTCTGCTAGACATCTCACATTTTTTATTTTTCATCAAGTTTATGTACATCATCTAAGTGTCACATGCAATCTAGGGCTTGATTGACTTAATTGAGTTTTTGCTGGCAATATGTTGCCGAAGATCATATTGCTGCTTGGTCAGCTTGGTTTAGACTAAATTCCTGTTGGTTTTAAATCATGCTATGATGCAGTATAGCTTATTGCCAAACCAAAGGATTGAGCCAATCTTTATTGTATATTTTTAATATGCAGATAATAGGTTCATTTACTGAAAGCAAAATATTCCTTCTTCTTGACTCAGATTTGAAGTGTATTGAGATGCAGATTGAGAGAGTTCGATCAATGCATCCTGGAAAATTTTCTCGTGACAAGAATAGGCCAGACTGCTTTTTAAGAATGGTATTGTTAGCTACTACACATGTTGAATGTATTTTTACACTTAGTCAATTCTTCCAACTTTTGGCATCATTTGAATTGTTAACATACATCACCTACATAGTGTGATTGGTGTGTTTGATATTTGGAATTTCTAATATTTTTCTGTTTAATTGAGATGGACATTGCATTCTGTCCCATATGAAGTTTTGAAATGGCTATTTCCTATTTTTTTTTTTTTTGATAGACAAATAGAAATTTATGATTAAAACACGCCTAAAAGGGGGCGCTCCCCATGTACACAGGCAGTATACAAAGAAAGCCAAACCCAAGGCCACAAAAACAACAACAGACTAAAAAGGAAACAGCTAAACTTCAGCCTCATCACCCAAAAAAATAAAAAAGGAAGGATAGTCTAAGTCCAGAAAAGGTTTAGACCACTCTAGAAGAGACCTAAAAAAGAGGTTCCTTAGACTCGTATCTGACATTTCTTCCTCTTGGAACGTTCTTCGGTTTCGTTCTCCCCAAATGCACCAAAAGAGACAAATAGGCGCTAATCTCCACGCTGCTTTCCTTTTCTTCCCTAGACCCTTGATTTTCCATTCGCCTAGCAAGTTTTTCACTGAAGCTGGGAATACCCATATCACCCCAAAAGAAGACAACACTGAATTCCATAGTTTCCTAGTCTTGTCACAATGAATAAGGATATGGTTCGCCGATTCCTCATTCTCTTTACACAGATTGCATCTATTAACCATAGACCAACCCCTTCTCATCAACATATCAATAGTAGAAATTTTACCCCAAACTGCTTCCCAAGTAAAAAAACGAGTTATCAAAGGGGCATGTGAACCCCAAAGCTCTTTGGCCGGAAAGAAAGGGCTATTCTCACCCTTTAAAGACCTATAATAAGATTTAACACTAAACTTTCCTCTCCTCTCAATCTTCCAAACCAAGAAATCCTCCCCATCTTGAACCTTTACTGCAGAAATATGTTCCAGAAAACGACTCACCTCCTCCAATTCCCAATCTTGAAAGGATCTTCTAAAGTGCACCTCCCAAACCCCACCACCCCCTCCTTGCCTCCCCCAAAGATCAGCCACTGCAGCAGAATTGTTCGTTGCCATTCTGAACAGCTGAGGGAACATATCCTTCAGCTTAGAGTCTCCTACCCAAATGTCCCACCAAAATCTAGTGCTTCTACCATTACCAATATGAATTCTAGTTCTAAGAGAGAAATCCTCCCAACCCTTTCTAATGTCTTTCCAAAGGCCCATCCCATAAGACTCTCTCACCTCTCTAGTGGTCCAACCCCCTTCCTTCTCTCCAAATTTACCCACAATGACTTTCCTCCAAAAACTCCCTCTCTCAAGATGGAATCTCCAAAGCCATTTACCGAGCAAAGCCTTATTGAGATCCTTCATATGCCTTAACCCCAATCCTCCATACCTCTTGTCTTTGCAAACAGCCGCCCATCTTACCAAGTGGATCTTCCTTCTCTCCTCCATATCTCCCCACAAAAACTCCCTTTGAATTTTCTCCAATCTGAGTCTCACTTTTCTTGGGATTACAAAAAGCGACATAAAATAGATGGGGAGATTTGAGAGAGTGCTCTTAATGAGAGTGAGACGACCCCCCTTAGAAAGATACTGTTTTTTCCACGTAGAAAATGGCTATTTCCTATTGGACAGCATGATTTGGAAAAAGTTCTTCAGTATTGTTTAAAGTGTAAATCAGTTGTGCTAGCATGTTGCTATGCAACTTTGGTAAGGGTAGACTAGCATAGTAAATATAGCTTTTCCGATGGCAGTAGGTGCTGACATTAGTTGACTTTTGAATGTATCAAGATGCTCTCTTGACATCTGTATCAAGTAGCCTTGTTGATTGAATTATTAATAACGTGGAATGTTTTATTTGGAGCACAGCTCCCATTTAATCAAAATCAGATATAGATTCTTGTATATTCTTCTCTGCATATTTCTGAACTTTCTTAATGGATGTAAATTTCCATGAGAAATATAAAATAAAATAAAAGAAATGACTTTCACTTCCCTGCAGGAAGAAAGATTTAAGAAAGAAAAAGAGCTTCGTACAAAGGAAAATAAATAAATGGGGAGTGAATTAATTTCACTTTGTTAATGCTGTCCAAAGATAAGATTTAACTTTTCACTGATTCTGAGCCTCTTGTTGGGGTTTTCTGATGCATTGTGCTCCATGAAAGGCTTCTGAAGGAAGCTTGTGGAACCTGCTTCCTGTAAAAAAGGCCTGAAACTACCGATTGATGGTTCTACGACAACATTCAGTTTGATGGTTCTAAGACAATATTCAGTCAAAAATGATATCGATTGTAGGCTATTTTTTAAGTTCTTGTCTCTGATTAAAAAAAAAAGGAAATGTTTAAATTCTTTCCAGTTATTCCTCTTAGTACCATCCATTCATTAGAGATTATTTAGAGGCCTTACTGATGCACAGTTGACCTAATATTGTACTAATCTTTAGTGGAGTGACATTGTTTTAATCTCAATTAATCTTGGATTCTTTGACTTCTATTTTGAATGATTTTTTATTTTATTTTATTTTATTTTTACGTATACAATAAAAAAAATTGTTTTTATTTTTCAGTTATGAAATAAATATGCAAATATAATTGTGTACACATGCCTGTGTGTCTTGTATGCATTAAGAAGCTTCTATAACTGTTAAAACTTGCAACTCTATATTATATGAATGTGAACTATCACCTTATCAAACTTGTAGACAGCTTGGGTATGGGATGGATAGTAGTATAGTTTGTTAGTTTTTCATTTTCCCACCCTCTCAGCGTGAACTGTAATACATTGCAGTACTTGGGTTGTACTCCCTTTTTTATTAGGTGCAATATATATATATATATATATTTTGATAGGTGAAGAAAAGATCTATTGAAAAGAGGCGCCAAAAGAGCGACTCAAGGTATACAATACCTATACACCCACCGCCAAACCGACCAAAAAGTACAAGTAAATAAGCGCCCAGTCAGGGTACAAAAACAACCTTAACTAAACCCCAACCAATCAATAAAACTAACTAAAGTTAGAGGGCGATCAACTATAAATAACTTTGCCCCTGACCAAAGGGAAAAAACAAAAATGCATTTGAGTCTCTGGATCGAAAGCACATCATCATTGAAGGTCAATCTATTTCTTGCCTTCCAAACTATCCAAAAGATGTATAGATGAGTTGTTCTCCACCCCTTCTTATGCTTTTTGCCCACAAAAGAACTATGCCAACTAAGGAGAGTCTCTCTAATTGAAGAAGATAGCACCCATGACACCCCAACCAATGTAAAGAACAATTCCCACAAGACCCTTGTTTTAGTACAATGAAGAAGAAGGTGGTTTATAATCTCTTCCTTCTAATGGCACAAAAAACATCTATTTGCCAAGGCCCACCCTCTTTTTTGAATCAAATCCAAAGTTAAAGCTTTGCCCCACGTAGCCTCCCAAGCAAAGAAGCTAATTGTGGGCTGCACCTACATGTTCCAAATGCAACTTGAGGGAAACAAAGAAGGGTTGCCTTGCTCTAGAGCATTGTAGAGGGATTTGACCGAGAACTTCCTACTCTTTGTTTCGGTCCAAAACACCATGTCTTCCACATCACTGCACACTTTCTTCCCATGCAGCCACCCCAAGAAGCTTTTTGCCTCCTCCACCTCCCTATCATTAAAGGATTTTGAGAAACAAGGGTTTCCATCATCCTTGACCCCCCTCAGCCAAGGGGCTCCAAATACCCACCACCCACGTCTCCTTATCAATAGCTAAAGCAAACAAAGATGAGAAGGACACACTCAAAGGAGAATCCCTATACCACCTATCCCTCCAAAATCTCATCCTCCGCCCATTACCTACAAAGAAGGAAATCCTAGTACCTATAATGTCCTAGTTCATCCTTATTCCTTTCCATAACCTAGCACCATATGCCTCTCTCACTTCTTAAGAACACCAACCTCTCTTTCTTCCTCATACTTCTTTCTACTCACTTGATTCCACAAAGCCTCTCTCTCATTTGCGAACCGCCAATTCCATTTACAAAGAAGAGTCTTACTGAGTGTGGAAAAACACTTGATCCCCAAATGCCCTTTCTTCTTACTTAAGCACACCAACTTCCATCTTACTAAATGCGGTTTTTGCTCCAAATTCCATCTCCCTAAAAAAAATCCCTTTGAATATGTTTTAGTCTCTATCTAACTAAGCTTAGCATACCCAATAGTGGCATAAAATAAATGGGTAAATTCAACAACGTGCTTCGAATTGGGGTCGTCCTCCCTCATTTGGAAATGTATTGTTTTTTCCACATAGCCAACCTTCTATGGAACCGCTCTTCCACTCCATCCCAAACTGTCACAGACTTAAATGGTGCACCCAAAGGTAGGCCCAAATAAGTGGATGGGAGGTTGCCGATTCTACTTCCAAATTCCATAGGAAGGTCATCAATATTCTCCACCCTACCCACTGGGATTAATTTGCTCTTTTCCAAATTTATTCTTAACATTGACACGACCTCAAACCACATAAGCAACCAGCTAAGATGGGTCATCTAATCTTGGGAAGCTTGGCAGAACACCAAGGTATCATCAGCAAACAACAAATGGGATATCTAAACCCCTTCTTCACTCCTTCCCTTCACCCTATAGCCTAACAAAAAACCTCCATTCATTGCTCTCTTTAGGAGACAACTAAACACCTTCATAGCAATCACAAATAAATAAGGCGAAAGCGAATCTCCTTGCCTCAAACCCCTTGAGCTTTGAAAGAATCTAATACAGAGAAATTTGCAGTGGAAATGCACCATTTGATCCACCTAACTCATTTCTCCCCAAAACCCATTTTTTGCATAACTGTGAGAAAAAAAGACTAGTCCACATGGTCATATGCCTTCTCTATGTCAAGTTTGCACAAGATACCACATTCTTTATTCTTCAAGATCGAATCAATGGCTTCATTAACAATCAACACTGCATATATATATATATATATATATATATATATATATATAATATATAAACTCTCAGCTTTTATTTGTTGTCTCATATATAACTTTTGGTTCTTTCGAAATTCATTTATGTAGGTTGAGAACCATTCCTTAACTAGAGCAGGCTGTGAAAAAAATGTGCTCCACATTGAGTTTGAAGTTCTTTCATCTGTAAGTTATAGATTATATTTTCCATTTTGGATTTAAAGCAGGTAATTAGTTCCACAAATGAGTTGGTGTCAACCATAGTCTTTCTTACTTTACAATGAAATGTTGTGTTTTATGTTTTCAGGCTATTGAATATGAAGTTGGTGACATTGTTGAGGTTCTCCCCAGTCAGAGTCCCATTGCTATAGACACTTTCATACAATGGTGTAATTTGAACCCTGAATCATTCATCACAGTATGTAGTTCTTTTTTATCTCAGTTCATTGTTGGTTATCCTACATTGTATATTGTATGTCACTATGCCTAGATAGATATCAACATTGTATAAATGCATATTTCAGAAAATTGCATTTATTTGATAGTTATCCTGTTTCCACTTCCTAGGGAAATTTATGGACTTTCTACCTCCCTGAATTATGTAGGTTGCTTGTAGGATTTACATTTCTCCTTTTGTCTCTCATTTTTGCAGCTTATTTTATGTTTCTTTTGGAGTAGTATGGACTTTTTTTTCCTCCCCACCTTTGATTACGTTTTAAATATTTTTGTCTATCAAAGAAAAGAAAAATTTAAATATTTTTTGAAGGATATCTTGTCCTTCATTATACTTAATAATTGATACAAATGAAATTCCTTGGGGTGTGTGGACTCTTTAGTTCTGAGGCCTGTGTAAGTTAATCAAGAAGCCAGTGGTGGAGCTAAGAGGGGGTTACATATCTTAAGAAACTTTTCCCTTGTTTTCTCCCCCCTATTAAATATTATGTTTTCATAAGGTTGTGGATTCCGAATTGAAAAGCAATTAAGGGGGCGTGATGTGCAAGTTGGATATAGAGAAGGCCTATGATCATGTCGGTTGGAAGTTCTTGTTGGCTGTGCTAAAGCAAATAGGATTTGGGGAGAGATGGATTAAGTGGATAGAGTGGTGTATTTCAATTGTAAGATACTCTGTTCTTATAAATGGCTCTCATTTCGGATTTTTCCAAAGCTCAAGGGGTTTGAGACAAGGAGACCCTCTATCCCCTTATCTGTTCGTGATAGTTATGAAGGTGTTTAGTTGCTTAATGAGAAGGGCCATTAGTGGGGGGTTTTTATCTGGATGGAGGGTTAGAGGTAGGGGTGGAGAAGGGATTCTGATATCTCATTTGCTTTTTATGGATGACACTTGGTGTTTTGTGAGGAGTCTCAGGATCAGTTGACGTATCTAAGCTGACTTCTCATGTGGTTTGAGGCTTGCTCAGGGTTGAAAGTTAACTTGGAGAAGAGTGAGCTTATTCCGGTGGGGAGGGTGAATGATATAGAGGATTTGGCTTTGGAGTTGGGTTGTAAGGTGGGTGGTCTGCCTTCCAGTTATTTGGGATTGCCTTTGGGGGCAACTTTCAAATCAGAGGTGGTATGGGATGGTGTTGAAGAGAGGTTTAGGAAAAGGTTGGCTATGTGGAAGAGACAGTATATTTCCAAAGGGGGAAGACTCACCCTAATTTGGAGCACTCTTTCTAGTTTGCCGGTTTACTTCATGTCTCTTTTCCTTTTGCCCAGAAAAGTAAGGATGAGGTTAGAGAAGATTCAGAGGGACTTCCTGTGGGGGGGAGGTGCTCTTGATCAAAGGCCTCATCTTGTTAGGTGGAATTTGGTTTGTCTGGAAAGAAAGAAAGGTGGTTTGGGGGTGAAAAACTTAACGTTGATGAATAAAGCTCTCTTGGGTAAGTGGAATTGGCGTTTTGCCATTGAAAGTGAGGCTTTGTTGAAGCAAGTGATCAGTCACAAATATGGTGTAGAGGAGAGGGGTTGGTGTACTCGAGCCGAAAGTGGTAGGCTTGGTGTAGGGCTTTGAAAAGCTATTAGAAAGGAGTGGTTGGGTATGTATAGCAGTTTAGCCTTCCGCGTGGGTAATGGTCGGAGAGTGAGATTCTGGAAGGATAAGTGGTGTGGAGATGAGCCTCTCTACGAGTCCTTCCCTTCTCTTTTTGCCATTTCCTGGGCTAAAGATGCCTGGTTATCGGAAGTGTGAAACCCAGATGGTGTAGGGGATGGTTGGACCCTTCTTTTCTCAAGGGCGCTTAATGACTGGGAAATTGAGATGATGGAACAGTTTATGCTAAAAATCCAAACATTTAGGGTGCAAAGGGAGAACGGGGATAAGATGGTTTGGACAGCATCCAGAAGTGGTGTTTTCTCAGTCAAGTCGCTCTACTCCACTCTGGAGCCTGGTGGATCTGCTCTGTTCCCTTATGTTGGTGTTTGGAGAGCGTATGTGCCTCATAAGGTAGCTTTCTTCGCTTGGGAAGCTTCCTAGGGCAAAATCTTAACTTCGGACCAACTCCAGAGGAGGGGTTATTCTTTGGCAAATATGTGTTTTCTTTGTCTTGCTGAAGCAGAAACGATGGATCACCTTTTACTCCATTGTGTTATGACGAGGGCATTGTGGAATCTGCTTTTTTCTCTTTTTGGTGTGGAGTGGGTTCTCTCTGGTATAGTTAAGGAAACTCTCCTTGGGTGGCATGGAGTGTTTGTGGGGAAAATCCGTAAAAAGGTGTGGCAAATGACCCTCTTATGTATATTTTGGTCAGTTTGGAAGGAAAAAAATTTGTTGGCTTTTGGGAATGAGGTGTTGTCTCTCCAAAGGCTGAAACATTCTTTTGTATGTAATCTGTGGTCATAGGTTAGGGTGTTTATAGTTTTGAGCCCTCGGTCTCTTGTTAGTTTTTTTGAGTGGCTAGGCTTTAGTTAAAGGTAGGGGTTTCGTCCCGCTTCCTTGGTTTAGAGTCGGTGGGCTGCTTTTGTATACTCCCTGTATACCTAGAGGGCACTAGTTTGGTGTCTCCTCTTTCGTTTTAATATACTTCTCTTTACTTATCAAAAAAAAAAAAAAAATTATGTTTTCATAAATTTTCCTCTTTGGTGAAGGATCATTACTGTGATTCTAACAGTTATTGATAAGAAACTTCCTTGTACATATTGTTTCATTCCTTGATAAAATAAAGTTTTTCTTGTTAGAAAGAAGGTTCCATGATTAGATAACTTATTTCCAATACATGAAATCTAATTTCATTAAGGAGTATAAATGAGGGAAATTTCAAAATTTTCAACGTAGAGATATCCATGAGTGGTCATTTTTGTTATCGAGGTTCGATCACCCATTACAAAAGCAGTGATTGAAAGAATATTCCCTTACTTCACTAGAACAAGAGCGAGATCCCAAGGCAAGGGTACCACAGATATGCTTTCGACTAGATCAGGTGTGTTACCAAAAAAGACATTAGATTCTTAGAGGTTTATGAAATATAGAAACTATAAAGGAATAAGATAGTTATAAGATTGGTATTGCTTTTGGCTATAAAGAAACAATTTTGTAAAAATAGGCAAAAAGGTTGGAATTAGAATGTCATGCACTTGTAAGTAGCAACAATAATTGGTTTATAGTGGAAAAAGTAGTCTAATATGACTTGACCAAGGCAAAAAAGATGAGGTATTGCACTTGTTATACATGTGAAAGCTTCAATGCTAACATGTTAGTGTAAGAACAGAAAGATAAAACCAACTACACACAAAAGTACATGAGGTCTTAACATGATTCAGTCAACCATGACTACATTCACAGAAAAGAGAGATCATTTCACTATACTGCAGAAAATATTATGGAGGATAGAAAAATAGATAGCACTATTGAGCCCTGAAACATTCCTTGTTTTCTTGTTGCTTATACATATACCCTGAACATGGAGTCCTCACTCCATTAAGTGTCACCTATTCTTCCTCACATCTCTATTTACCACGTATAGTCCTCATAAGCCGATCTCCATCTCATAACCTTTTCCCCTTGTGACGTAGAATATTTATGTAAATATTCCTAATAATTTTCCTATTCCCTAAGGAAATTTAATATTACAATAACATATCAATGTATTAAATATTCTATATAATATTTTTTTTTACAAAAAAAGAACATATATAATTAGGAATTTGAGATACTTTCCAACAATCTCCATCTTAGATCCAATTCAATAAAGTCAATCTTAAAACTCTCTATGGTACACACTTTTTGTATCTCATTTTGAGGAGAGAACAATTAACTCCATGTTCAACCAAAATTTCTTTTGTAATCCTTTTGTATATTTTGTTATCTTTGGCTCTTTTAGAAATCTCAACCTTGGCTCTGATACTAGAAACCATGACAAAGAACAATAATAGTGAGAAGAAACTAAGTGATTGAAAACAAAAAACACACAAAACACATGACGGTTTACATGGTTTAGCATAAAGCCTACATCTACAAGTGAAGACGAAGAACTTTTACCATTATTCAAGAAAACTACAACCCTAGAGCTTTCAAATCTTAGGGTGTAGATATAAGAAGTGGGGAAACATGAAATGTTTTAAGGCTTAGTGATTATATCATGTTTTTTTGTCATCTATAATATTTGTTATAATATAATGAGATAATCTTTCTCATTCGTGGATGTAGGCATAATTGGTTGAACCACATTAAAACCTCGCATGCCTTTGTGTATAGATTGTTTTATCTTTGTGTTTTTACGCTAACACGTTAGCATTAAAACTTCTCCATGTATAACATTTGATATGAAAGCCTTGGTTGAAGATTTCTAAAAGAGTCAAAGAGAACAAAGCACATAAGAAGATTACGAAAGGAATTTTAGTTGAAAGTAGAGTCAATTGAGATAAATGTGATACAAGAAGTAGGTTGTCATTTTCCAGAATAAGTGTAGTTTTTCTCATACGCTTATTATATCTTGAATGGTGGAAACTGTGAAGTGTCTAAATGGTTTTAATCCATAGCACAAGAGGGGATCATGGTGCATGATAGGATCGTGATGCATAGATGGAACTGTGGAGAGAATGGCGCACAAAGAAATTGTGGTGTGGAGTAAGGATTTAGTTCAAACAAGTTTCTAATTGGTATACACTTTTTTTCTTTTTGCATTAATGAAATTTAATGCAAGATAGGGAATATTAGAAAGTACCTCAAATTCCTAATTGGTATACACTTTTTTTCTTTTTTTGGTAAATAATATTTTGGTATATATATATATATATATATATATATATATATTTTGTAAATAATATTGTATAGAATATTTGCTACGTTGATATGTCATTGTAATACTAAATTTCCTTATAAAATGAGGAAAATTATGAGGAATATTTCTATAAATATTATAGGTCATGAGAGGAAAAAGATTATGAGGTGGAGATGAGCTTGTGAAGACTATCCGTGGGAGAAGATGTACCTCCTCTTCCCCTACTTCAACCTCATGCTCCTCTGAGTTGCTTACAAGGACTTTAAGTTTGTCAAGGTCAAGGATGCCATTGATAGGAGATAAAGGTTGAATTGTTAGGTCAACCACCTTAATTGTTGTTTAAACTGATGAGAAATAATTCTTCTTGAGAGGATGTTGAAGGTATTGGTTGAGAGGAAGACTTTCTTGATCAGGTTGGAAGGCGAGCAAGGAGGCGAATGGTGCTCGATAACAGAGATAAGTAGAGGCTCTGTTTTTGCATTAGGTTTTGAAAAGGAAGCAGTTGGGTGGTTGGTTGATTACTTGACGAAAGCCTTAGCATTGAAGAGTCATATAGGTTTCAACAAAAAATTCAGAGGAAAATGCAGGGTGCATCTGATGGAAGTTGGCTTCAACAACCATGGAAGGTTCATTAGGATCTCGGAGTTTGCTACCAACAGAAAGCCTTCCGTTCTGATCATTCCTGAGGGCGACAAGGGCAGAGGTTGGGAGAATATAAAAAATGCGTTATCTTCTTTGTTGGTCGCCCCTTATCTGAATGTAATAGAAAAAGGAAGGAATATAAGAGGGGAAAGCTGGTCTCACAATTACGAGGGATCGATGCACAGATCATTTGCGAAGGTAGTCAGTGATGAAGGACCAAGAGGAGGTGGTCTAGTTCCAATTGGGAGATGGGCGCGAGCTGTGGTGTGTGAAAGCAAGTTTGACAGGGAGAATTGGGCTGAGGTTGGAAGATCAGTGGCGAGAAGCTTAGGGAAGAAAGGCGTTGTAACGGTTGTACCCATTTCAGATAGAAATGGTGTATTCTTTGTTGAAATAATCGATGAAGCTATATTTCTCCATGATTTGAGGAAGATAAAGGTTGGGGAAAGGAACATCATCCAGTTGCGAAGATGGTCGCCGAAGGAGAACGCGGAAATAGATGGGAAGTTTAGAGAAGGCTGGATCGAATTACGAGGGCTGCCATTTCACCTATGGTCGGAGGTACACTTGAAGAAGATTGTGGAGCAATGGGGGACAGTAAATGAAATCGATTGGCGCACGTTGAAGCTGTTCGATCTTAGCAGGGCGAGGTTAAAGATCGCAATGAGGGATAGGGCAATCCTTCCTGCTTTGTTAGAAGTGTCTGATGGGGGGATTGGGTGTTTACAGTCGTCGTCGTAGTGGTTGGAGATGAAGAAAGAAGGAGAGGTGGCGAAAAAGGTGAGTCGACTCGGGTGGCTGTCGCTTCTCACTCGGGGACAGGTGGAGGAAGATGAGGGGAGAGTGGAAGATCAACGGCGGGAGGGAGATATCGTGTCGGGGAAGACAGCAGACAAAGGAAGGAGGGAGAAAAGGGTAAGGCTATGCTTACCTCAGTCGGCAAATGTGACAAGGGCTACCAGCTCCCGTCACAGTCTCGTTTGAAAACAGATGGGATGGACGGGATCGAAGTAGCAGGAGGAGAGTGGGCCGGAGAAGACGAAGCTATCACCGATGTGGGCCGTCGGGCTTGTGAGAGGAAGGCCCAGTCGCTGGCAAGGCCTAGGCTAAAAGCAGATATAACGGGCTGCAAGCTTAAAGGCCTAATAGGGTTGGGCCTAAGCCCAGAAGTGTTCACTACATTTGAGACTAGGGCATCGTTACGCAAGGAAGAAGACTCATCTTCTGCAAACGAGAAGGGGAAATCAGACCCCGGACTCCTCGAGGTCCAGTCGAGCAGGCTAGCGAAGAAGAAGGTGCTGCACGATTCAAGGAAGTTGTGGGCAACCTTCTTTCCCCTAAGCTCAGAGCACCGACGGGGAATCCGGTGCAGCAGCGAGCCTATTTCGCGCGGAAAGACCAAGGTGGATAGCAAAGAGGACTTAAGGGCAGAAGATTCAGGTGCCGAATCTCAGGCGAAAAGAGATTTAAGTGCAAGCTCTCTTTTTTCTCCTCGATTTCCAAGGCTTCGCAAGAAGAATTTAGGGGAAAGGGCTTCGGAGCCGAGAAAGGAAGAGATTTCGAACAATACTTCATCTGACGAAGATATGGAAGGATTTTTGGGCCGAGTGGGGTCTGTTCCTCATGGCTCAGCAGTCATGGTTATGCCTTCTTCGCCAGAAACCAGAGGTAAAGGGCCTAACTTGTTGGGGAATTGTGGTTCGATGATTGCGGAGTCTCTGGAGGTAACGCCTTCACTTTTTCAGTCTACCCAGCAACATATTCCCTCTTCTAGTGGCTTCACTAATTCCCTCTTGATCCCTTCCGTCCCCATTCTGAGTCCTTCTACCCCCATGCTTCTCGTTTCAGTTTCTCAATCTTTGGCTCCTACGGAAAATCGAGTAAATTCCGAATTTTTTTTCAAAAAAGTCAACGATGCTTTCAAAGGTCAAATTCCTGTTGATATCCCTAATTCAGAAAGGGAGGTGATCCAGCCTGCTTGTCCCAACCAGATGCGTGAGAGCGTCAACCCTCTCTCAGCTTACAGTAAGGCTGCAGTTAACCTGGGAGGCATTGCGGGCTCTCCTCCGGGCGAGTTCCAAATAGAAGGACTATCCCCTAGGAAAATGGCAAAAGTACGTGAGGTTTTAAAGTCTCTGGATATCAAGGTATATTCCAAGAGGAAGAGCAGATGATCTATAGGATTGTGAGACCAATTGGATTTGGTTCGGGATCAGGGTCAGAGAGTTTCACATGAAGATAATTAGTTGGAATACCAGGGGTTTGGGTTCTAAGAAAAAGAGAAGGGTGGTTAAGGATTTTCTGAGATCAGAAAAGCCGGATGTAGTGATGATTCAAGAAACTAAAAAGGAGGAGTGTGACAGAAGGCTTGTGGGTAGTGTTTGGTCAGCCAGAAATAAGGATTGGGCAGCCCTTCCGGCGAGTGGGGCTTCGGGTGGGATTTTGGTCATATGGGACTCTAAAAAGTTGTGTAGGGAGGAGGTAGTGTTAGGCTCTTTTTCGGTCTCAATCAAGTTCGCGTTGGACGGACGCGAATCTTTGTGGTTATCTGTAGTTTATGGCCCAAACAACTCAGCTCTCAGGAAGGATTTTTGGGTGGAGCTTTCAGACATTGTTGGGCTCTCTCATCCGCGTTGGTGTGTGGGCGGCGACTTTAATGTTATAAGGAGAAGTTCAGAAAAATTGGGAGGTTCTAGATTAACCCCAAGCATGAAGGATTTTGATGACTTCATAAGAGATTGCGAATTGATAGATTCACCTTTAAGGAGCGCATCATATACTTGGTCAAACATGCAAGAGAATCCAGTATGCAAGAGATTAGATCGCTTCTTGTACTCAAATGAGTGGGAACAAGTATTTCCTCAAAGTCTTCAAGGAGTACTGCCAAGATGGACTTCGGATCATTGGCCGATTGTTTTGGAAACCAATCCTTTCAAGTGGGGACCAATGCCATTCAGGTTTGAGAATATGTGGTTGCAACATTCTAGTTTTAAGGAGAATTTTGGAAGATGGTGGAGAGAGTTTCAAGGAAATGGGTGGGAAGGACACAAGTTCATGAGGAAATTACAGTTCGTTAAAGCCAAATTGAAAGAGTGGAATAAGACTTCTTTTGGAGAGCTAAGTAAAAAGAAAAAAGATATATTATCTGTTTTAGCTAACTTTGATTCCTTGGAGCAAGAAGGGGGACTATCCCATGAACTTTTAGTCCAAAGAGCTTTAAGAAAAGGGGAGTTAGAGGAGTTGATTTTGAGAGAAGAAATGCATTGGAGACAAAAAGCTAGGGTGAAATGGGTAAAAGAAGGGGATTGCAACTCAAAATTTTTTCATAAGGTGGCCAATGGCAGGCGAAATAGGAAATTTATCAAGGAGTTGGAGAATGAAAGTGGCCTAATGTTGAATAATCCAGAGAGTATAAAAGAGGAGATCTTAAGGTATTTCGAAAAGCTTTACGCGAGTCCTTCTGGAGAATCGTGGAGAGTGGAAGGCTTAGATTGGTCCCCTATTTCTGGTGAGAGTGCGTCTAGATTGGAATCCCCCTTTACTGAAGAAGAGATTTATAAGGCCATTTTTCAGATGGATAGGGATAAGGCTCCTGGGCCGGATGACTTTACCATTGCAGTGTTTCAAGATTGTTGGGAAGTGATAAGGGAGGATCTAGTGAGAGTGTTTGCAGAATTCCATAGGAGCGGAATTATCAATCAAAGCACCAACGCTTCCTTTATAGTTTTGTTACCCAAAAAAAGCATGTCAAGGAGAATCTCAGACTTTAGACCCATTAGCTCGATCACTAGTCTTTACAAGATAATAGCCAAAGTGTTAGTAGGGTGTCTAAGAGGGGTACTTCACGAGACTATTCATTCCACTCAAGGAGCCTTCGTGCAAGGGAGACAAATTTTGGATGCAGTTCTCATAGCCAACGAGATAGTGGATGAGAAAAGAAGAACAGGGGAGGAAGGAGTTGTATTCAAAATTGACTTTGAAAAGGCCCATGACCATGTGAGTTGGGATTTTTTGGATCATGTGTTGGAGATGAAAGGGTTTAGTCTTAGATGAAGGAAATGGATGAGAGGTTGCTTGTCCTCGGTTTCTTATGCAGTCCTAGTGAACGGTAATGCGAAAGGGTGGGTTAAGGCATCTAGAGGTTTAAGACAAGACGACCCTTTATCACATTTTTTGTTCACTATAGTGGCAAATGTATTGAGTAGGATGTTATTGAAAGCTGAGGAGAGAAACGTCTTGGAGGGCTTCAGGGTGGGTAGGAACAGAACAAGGGTATCCCATTTACAATTTGCAGATGATACCATTTTCTTTTCCAGTACTCGAGAAGAGGATATGATGACGCTTAAGAATGTTCTGCTAGTGTTTGGACATATTTCCGATTTGAAAATTAATCTTGACAAAAGCAACATCTATGGCATTAATCTTGAACAGAATCACCTTTCTAGGCTGGCCGAGATGCTTGACTGCAAGGCTTCTGGGTGGCCTATACTTTACCTAGGTCTTCCTCTGGGAGGGAATCCTAAGGCGAGTGGCTTTTGGGGTCCTGTGATTGAGAGGATATCAAGGAGATTAGATGGGTGGCAGAAGGCATATTTATCTTTTGGAGGTAGGATAACACTCATTCAATCTTGTCTAACCCATATGCCATGTTACTTTCTCTCCCTGTTTAAGATTCCCGCCTCTGTGGCAGCAAAAATTGAGAGAATGCAAAGAGAATTTTTATGGTCAGGCGTAGGGGAAGGCAAAAGAGACCATTTGGTTAATTGGGTCGTTGTGTGCAAGCCGAAGTCGAGAGGGGTTTGGGTTTTGGAAAGATTTCTATGAGGAATGTCGCTCTTTTAGGGAAGTGGTTGTGGAGATATCCTAGGGAGGGTTCAGCTCTGTGGCATCAGGTTATCTTAAGCATTTATGGATCACACTCCAATGGCTGGGATGTCAACAATATTGTTAGATGGTCTCATCGTTGTCCTTGGAAGGCCATTGCACTAGTCTTCCAAGAGTTTTCCAAATTTACTCGGTTTGTGGTAGGGGACGGGGATAGAATTCGGTTCTGGGATGACTTGTGGTGGGGGGATCAACCTTTGGGAATACAATATCCAAGATTACTTAGCGTAGTTACGGATAAAAATGCTCATATTTCATCAATTCTCGGATATTCCCGTCCTTTCTCTTGGAATTTCAATTTTCGCCGAAATCTTACTGATTCTGAGATAGAAGATTTAGAAAGCCTTATGCGGTCTCTTGATCGTCTACACATATCTCCTTCGGTTCCAGATAAGAGATCCTGGTCCTTATCTCCTTTAGGTCTTTTCACAGTCAAATATTTCTTTCTGGCCTTATCCCAATATTCCGAGTCGCTTCCAGTGTTCCCTACTAAGTTTGTCTGGAATTCTCAAGTCCCTTTCAAAGTCAAGTCCTTTGTCTGATTGGTGGCGCACAAGAAGGTTAATACTAATGACTTGCTACAATTGAGAAGACCCCACAAAGCACTTAGTCCTGACATATGTAAGTTGTGCATGAAGCATGGAGAAACAATAGATCACCTTTTCCTCCATTGCTCTTTGACCAAGGGGTTGTGACACAGATTATTTCAGTTAGTAAAGATGGATTGAGTTTCCCCAAGGAGCATCTCTGACATGTTTTTTACTAATTTTAATGGTTTCGGATCTTCTAAGAGAGGGGTTGTTTTATGGCAAGACGCGTGCATCGCGTTAATGTGGGTGGTGTGGCGGGAAAGGAATGCAAGGATTTTTGAGGATAAAGCAAGGAATTCAGGGTATCTTTGGGATTCTATTCGTTTTTTGGCTTCTCTATGGGCTTTTTGTTCTAAGGTTTTTAAGGGGATAACTCTTAACGTGTTACAACTTGATTGGTTAGCGGTGTGTAAATAGACCGTTTGCTTTTTCTCTCGTTGTATTTCTTATATTTGATTACTTGTAGTCTTGTTTTTCTTTGGTGGGAGGATTTCTCATCCTTCTAATTGTACCTTCTTTTTATCATATATTCCGTTGTTGTTTCCTATCTAAAAAAAAAAAGACTATTCGTGGGAGATAAAGAGGATAAAGAAGAATGGGAGACTCTAGGTGGAGGGAGAAGACTCATGATTTAGGGTGTGAATACAACGAATGGGAAAACAAGGCTTAATGATTGTATCATGTTTTTTCGTTCATTGTAATATTATCTATAGTATAATGGGATGATCTCTTTGATTTATGGATGTAGGCAGTGTCGGTTGAATTACATTAAAACCTCGTATACCTTTGTAAGTAGATTGTTTTATCTTTATATTCTTGCTCCAACTTGTTAATATTAAACCTTTGTATGGGTGAAAGCTTTAATGTTAACATGTCAATGCAAGAACATAATGATATAACAATCCGCACATGTAGGTTTATAAGATTTTAACATAGCTCAGCCAACCATAATACAACCATGGATGAGATAAATAATTCCACTATACTATAAAGAATATCATAGAAGATAAAAACCAAATACAATTATTAGGCTCTAAAATATCTCATGTTTCCCTACTCTTTGTATCTATGCTTTGAACCATGAATCCTTTCCTTCTCCTGGGAGTCTCGCATTCTTCCTCTATCTACCATATATAGTCTTCATAAGTTTATTTTTTTCTCATAACCTTTTCCCCTCTTAAGCTTTTCATTTTGGCAATGGAGACTCTTTTCCGCATCCTTAGCAAGGTGAAAGAAGGGGGTTACATTGATGGTTTCTTAGTAAGGGGTAGAAATGGGTTAGGGGCGGAGGTTTTCCTTTTGTTATTTGCAGATTATACCCTCATTCTTTGTGATGCTAACAAAGAGAAGGTAGAACACCTGAGTTAGGTCTTTATGTGGTTTGAAGCGTTATCAGGACTAAAGATCAACCTGGAGAAAAGTGAATTGATCCTTGTTAGGGAGGTCCCTAACAAGGAGGAGCTTGCTGGGATCTTAGGTTGTAGGGTGGGTACTATTCTAACTGTCTGTTTAGGCTTTTTTTTTGGGTGCCCCTTCAAGTCTTGTATGGTTTAGGAAAGGATGGAAGAATGTTTTCAGAAATAGCTTGCTTTTTGGAAGAGACAGTATCTTTCAAAGGGGGGAAAGATAGACTCTAATAAAGAACACTTTATCCAGTTTACCAATTTATTTCATGTCCCTATTCACTATCCCAAAGAGAGTAGTTGTGAGATTGGAAAAGATTCAAAGGGGTTTTATTTGGGGATGGGAGGCATTGCTTCACAAGTCATATTTGGCAAATTGGATAGTTCCTTGGAAAAACCACAAGGAGGTTTGGGCATCAAAAACCTATCAATCCTTAATAAAACTCCCTTGGGAAAATGGTCTTGGAGTTTTATCTGTGAAAGGAACTCTCTTTGAAAATGGGTAATTGCAAGGAAGTATGGGCAATAAGAAGGGGGTGGTGCGCTAAAGACGTAAAAGAGCGGAGTGCAATGGGGGTGTGGAAGGCAATCAGAAGTGATTGGGAGGTGCTCAAAGATTAAATAGGTTTCAAGGTTGGCTCCGACAATAGGGTAAAGTTCTATATAGACAAGTGGTGTGGAGACAATCTTAGGGACTTATTTTTGACCATTTATTCTATAGCTTCCTCAAAGGATGCTTGGGTGAAGGATGTTTGGGACAACGGTAGTTAGAGTCGAAGGTTTGTTAAACAATTGCATGATTGGGAGCTGGAGGAGGTTAATGGTTTTTTTTTTGGGGAGATTGTATGACCACTCCATTAGCTTGGACTTTGAGGATACTATGGTGTGGTTGGAGTCAAAGAATGGTAATTTGTCTGTTAAATCATTTATTCCTCCTTGGTGAGTAGGGGAACAAAGCCTTTCCCCCATGACATAGTTTGGAATTCCTAGGTCCCAATGAGAGCTAGCTTCTTTGCTTGGGAAGCAACTTGGGCCAGGATTCTGATCTTGGATCAGCTCAGGAGGGGTTAGAGGATTTCTAATAGATGCTACATGTGCAAAGAAGAAGAAGAAGAAGAAGAAGAAATGAGTGATCATGTTCTTTTTCATTGCACAAAAGCACGAGTATTTTGTGGTAGTTGATTTTTGCTCTATTTGGTGTATAGTGCGTGATGCATTCTTTAGTTATGGGGTTTCTCCTAAGTTGACATGGTTCTTTTGTTGGAAAGAAGAAAAAAAGAAAAAAGGTTTGGAAGGTTGCTCCATTATATGTTTTATAGACCTTATGGAGGGAGAGAAATAGGTGAGTTTTTTATAATTGTGAAAGTTTGGAACAATCAATTAACTCTTTCTTAAATATTTTTTGGAGTGAGTATGATTGTATATTAAGGATAGATCTTTATTGTTGTTTAGAGTTTGTGGAAAGGATAGGCTTTTTGTAGGATGCGGCTATTGGTTTTTGTGTTACCATGCTTCTTTTTGGTTTTTTGATTGTTTTGTATACATCGTGTATACTTCTTTTTTAATCTAATACACTTACACTTACCAAAAAAAAAAAGGAAACTTTTCTTACTCTATAAGGAAATCTAATATTACAATGACATATCAATATAAAAAATATTCTTTACAAAAAGGAATATATACCAATTAAGA
Organism: Vitis riparia; assembly: GCF_004353265.1. Lineage (NCBI taxonomy): Eukaryota > Viridiplantae > Streptophyta > Magnoliopsida > Vitales > Vitaceae > Vitis > Vitis riparia. The sequence continues at coordinate 9,369,281 of NC_048444.1, forward strand.
ATTTGAGATATTTTTCAACAATTAATCCTCTTTCACTTATATGTCCTAATTGCATAAGCCACAATCTGGTAGTCTCTAAGATTGATTCTTAGGTTGAAACAACAATTTTACCTATAAATATGTTATCCTGCAATGTGTATAGCCCATTAATTTTTTATTCTTTCATCACAACAAGAGCACTCTTTGAGATTCTCGTAACTCCATCTCTAACTTTATATGTGCATTCATGGAAGTCAAGGGTACCTAGAGAAATCAAAATTTTCTTCAACTTTGGAACATGTTTTACATTAGTTAATGTCCTTACAATATCATTATGCATCTTAATCTGAATTGTGTTTATTCTAACAACCTTACAAGCCACATTGTTTCCTATAAAAACTTTCTCACAATCTATAAGTTGGTAGGTACTAAACCAATTCCTATTGGGAGATATATGATATGAACACCCTGAATCAAGGATCACTCATTACCTGAATTCCTAATAGTATCAGAATTTTCTTCTATAATTGTTGCATCACCAAAATTAGAAAATTTCTCTTTTTCACATTCTAGACAATTTCTCACATAGTTCCTTCTTTGTTGCTATTGAAACACTTGTTGTTTCCTTTACACTTTGTTTTAGGTCTTGATCGACCTTTACTGCCATTTCTTGCTCTCCTTCTAGCCACCAAACCTTCATTTGAATTTTATTTTCTACTCTCAAACACCCTTTTCTTTAACTCCTTTGAGTTCAGGGCCCCTAACATTCTTTATTGAGAGTGTCTCTATTATACATCTTAGTATCCACAAAGTGCTCATATGAATTTGGTAAAAAACACCGCAACCCGTTTATACAGGTTGCAATGAGCCTGTCCTCTGGAATTGTATCCTTAAAATGGATACTTAGGTTCCTGAATCGGGTCAAGTAAGCGTCAAAGCTTTCTTGCCCTGAATGCAACGGCTGAGATCAAATGCAGTTACAGTCTTCCTAATAAAAGAAAACCTTCGGCTAAAAGCATCAGCCATTAGTTTCTTATTTTTATTCTCTTTTGTTTTTTTATCAAAAAAATATATATTGATAATAGTACGGTTCAAGAGAAGGATGAGAGGTTCTTCCCATGCAATACAAAACCTAATCAAAGTAAAACTATACTTCTCCACTATACAAGGGGAACTAAAGATAAAGGCATGTACAAAATATCTCAAAGACCAAAATCAAACTCTCTCACCATTCCTCAAATTTGTAAGAGTTTTATTAAACTCATCAAGGTGGTCTTTAATGAATGTCTCTACTTTCATCTGGACAATGAGCAACCATTTCTTCAAATACAAGCAATTTGCAAGAAATTTCCATCATATACGGACTTTCCAACTTTAACCATAACTTGGCAGCTGAATCCTCTTGTACAAAGTATCTCATTAGCTAAGCATAGTAGACTAGTATTGTGTGCTTTCTCTAAGTTCATCTTCCTCTTCATCAAACATCATTGTTGGTAAAGTCTCTCTACCTCTCAATGCTTTGGCTAACCCCTTTCAAACCAATAAGGCATGCATTTTAATGCAACTGTAAACTAAAATTGTTTCTTCCATCAGACTTCCCAATCTTGTCATTCCAAGTCTAACAACCTAAACTTTGATACCTACTTGTTATGCATGCGGAAGCTTTAATGCTAACATGTTAGTGTAAGAACATGCAAATAAAAACCAACCACACACAAAAAAGTACATAGGCTTTTAACATGGTTCAACCAACCATGCTTACATCTATGGATGAGATATTATTCCACTAAACTATAGAGAATATTAAAAATGATAGAAGAATAGATACCACCACTGAGCCTTGAAACACCCCATGTTTCCTTGCTCCTTGTATTAATACCCTGAACCTCTAGTCTTCACTCCACTGAGTGTCTCTCATTCTTCCTTACATCTCTATCTACCACATATTGTCTTCATAAGTTCATCTCTATCTCATAACCTTTTCTTTCATGACCTAAAATATTTATAGAGATATTTTTAATAAATTTTCTTATTCTATAAGAAAATCTAATATTACAATGATATAACAATATAAGAAATGTTTTTTACAAAAAGAAACATACATCAATTAGGAATTTGAGATATTTTCTAACGGTACCAATAAGATTAGATCATTATGGTGCAAATTAGAGGCATAGGACATGAGAAAGGCCCTCTTTTGTTAGGTGATGCCGTCTATAATATTCTGTTTTCTTTTATCTATTTATAGAGAGGGATTGGACTTAATTGCTTCCTTGATCAGTCATGAAGTTTGTGGGGAGGAGTGGAAGGAGGTTTTGGAGGATGGATCCTCATCCTTTGAATGGGTGAAGAGTTCACAATTGATGTTGGAAAATTTGTTCATTAACTCTTTGTACTGTTGGTCTAATGTTGTTTTGGATTGTTACTTTCAGCTCCTTTCTTAAGTTATATTGTTTAGGAAGAGGATGAGGTGTTGTTTTATCCTTGCTTGCCTTCAGCGCTCTTTTTATGCATTCTGTGTACTTAGGCTGTGCCTCTTTTTGTTAGGGACCTGCCAATAAAATTTTCCTTTGCATATCAGAAAGGATTCCAACCCAAACAGTTGGGATTGAGAGTTTGTTGAGCTTGTTTCGATTTCATTGATACATCCAGATTCTAATCTAGATTATTGTTTATCATGAACTTCAACAAGTATTATATCCAATTGCTTGGAGGTTCACCTTAATTTCATTTATGTATTTATTATTATTATTTTTTTATAATAATGAAAATGTTTGATTTCAGGTTCATCCTAGAGAGATGGAGAATCACCTTCCCAATGCTAATATAAATGATTCAAAGATCCCAATCAAATTAAAAACCTTTGTAGAATTGACGATGGATGTTGCGTCAGCTTCTCCCCGGCGCTATTTCTTTGAGGCAAGAATCCTGCATGGTTAGCTCAGTTAGCTCTTTATTATTTACTTATTTTTTCTTCTCTGGGGTGAATGTTGTAACTAGACTTCTAGCTTTGCCAGGTATCTTAATTTTGCTTCCTCTTTCTCGCTAATTCAATCTCTAGGTATATGATCTATTCAGTTTGTTATATTGTTGAATTTTTTAGATCACTAGATGTGTTGCAGCATCCTTACATTTTTCAGAAAATGAATTGGAGAAGTAGATAAAATTATGACAGTGATAAACCAGTATTCATAAATTTCTACTGGGCATATTACCTATATACATATGAATTAAGAAATACCATTAATCAACATATTGTTTGGATTTTAATGATAAACTACCTTGACATTCTGGGTTTTCTCAGAGGATGGAATGGGTTTGAGGAACTTTTTTTACATAGAACAGCTAATTGGGTTGGGATTCTGGTCTAAGTTTTTACTTTCATCCCTTACCATGGTAATTGAAACATTTGAGGGACATCTATCTGTAGCGCGCTCGCAAGACAACTAATCAGTTCTTCACCATCATGACATGATCTCTATCTGAGCAATTAGTTAGATTAATCTGAAAACCTTTCTTAAGTATTGGGATGGTCTAGCTTAAAAATTTTCTTGGGCTCATGCTCATAGGAGTTTGATTAAGATTTGTTATTAGCCATCAACCTAATGCAACTCTCTACCTATCTTGAAGTTTGTAGTGCAAAGTAAGGTCCTAACAAAATGTGAAACCATCTTAAATGAGATATTTAAGATGTTGCTTTGTTTTTGTGTTGGGGGTGGGGGTTGGTCAATCAACATTATGTATGAGTAGGCAAGCATATAAACCAGAGGTGCAGTTGAATTCTAGAAAAACCTTAGGAGGTCCAGAAAAAAGGTTCCTAGTGCACAATTCGTGGCATGGGGATAAGTTATTTTTATTATTTTTTATTTTTTATTTTATTTATATATTTTTATAAACCTTCTGAACAGTTTTTTTTTTTTTTTTTTCATATATATATATATTTGCCTTGATTTATTGTTGGTACAGTTTTGTCTTTCATAAATGGCTGTCTCATGAAATGTATAAGAGTCTTCCATATATTGTCATCACATTAAATGCTTTATCAGTTTCATTCTTCTACCATTGTCTGAGTTGGCTTGAATTATATAATGGCTCTGAACCTGGCCATTTTTTTATTGCCTGGGTGAGATTATGGTTAATTTAGTTCCTTGAAGAGAGAAAAATCCGGTTTCCTTGCTACACTATACAACAAGATGATTGGAATTTTTACACTATCTAAGGGGTTTTAAGATAATCTGGTACCATAACGAGAAACTGAACTAATCCATTGATGAGACGTGTTTGGTAACATGTTTAAACCATCTGCTAGACCACCTGTTCTGTATTGAAGATTGAAAATAAAAAGGGACACTGAAGGTTCCTTTTTTTAATGGAAAACAAAAATATTGTTAATAGAAAAACAAAGTGCAAAGAGGGATGGGAGATCCTTCATGGAACACAACTGCTGGGTTTTCAAATTCCCATTTTCTGGTAAAACAAGGGTCTATCACGAGGTACAGGTGGAGGATGTTAAAGTGTGTGCAGGTTCAATTCTGCCCATGGCCACTTTATGTAAAAATGCTACCATTTCCAATCCAAGCCTCCCATAACTCAAACTGGACCTTAGCTGGGTAATGGCCTCTTATTTCTCAGCAAAAAGATGATAATAAAATATGGTCTTTGAAAAAATGATTTCTCTTTATGCTAGAAACAACCGTTCATTTGTGTATTCATTAGTAGTAATTTTGAAGAAACAACTGTTCTAACGAAGAATAAGAAAAGGTATATATTTGATTGAATGCTTGGAATATAATGGATTTGGGATAAGGAAGAGAGTGTTCGCGCTTTGTCCTTGGAAGAAGAAGAAGCTAGGAAGGAGGTAAGAGAGATTTATAAAAAGTGGGTCCTTTTAGAAGAAGTGTCGTAGAGGCAGAAGTCCAGGAAAATATGGTTGAAAGAGGGGGATAGAAACACAAGGTTTTTTCACCAAATGGCTAATGCTCATAGAAAAAGGAATCAAATGACTAGAGTTAAAGTGAATGGGAGGTGGTACACTGAGGAAAGGGAGATCAAAGAGGAGGTGTGCAGAGTTTTTCAAGGTCTGCCTGCTGGCAGATCCTAGTGATTGGAAGCCCAGTATAGATGGTTTGAATTTTGAGAGGCTGGAAGAGGGGGATGTGGAGGGGTTGGAGAAGCCTTTTTCGGAGGAGGTTTTTGGTGCACTGTCAGGTTTTTGCGGAGAGAAAGTGCTAGGTCTTGACAGTTTCTCAATGGCATTCTCAGTTTTTGTGGGATTTTGTAAAAGAGGAGGTAATGAACTTCTTCAGACAGTTCCATGAGACTAAGAGTTTTGTAAGAAGTCTGAATGTAACCTTTCTAGTGCTGATTCCTAAGAAAGGGGGGGGGGGGGGGGGGGGTAGAGGACTTGAAGGATTTTAGGCTAATTAGCTTGGTGGGAGGGTTGTATAAGTGGCTAGCTAAGGTGTTGGCTAATAGAATGAAGGGTGCATTAGCTAAGGTGATCTCAACGTCTCAAAATGCTTTTGTGGAGGGGCGGCAGATTAGGGATGCAATGTTGGTTGCTAATGAAGCAATAAACTCTATTTTGAAAAGCAATAGGGGGGTGATTCTTTGCAAATTAGACATTGAAAAAGCCTATGATTATGTGGATTGGTCGTTTCTTCTAGCGGTGTTGGAGAAGATGGGGTTTGGGGAAAGATGGTGTAGATGGATAAAGTGGTGTTTATCCACTACTAGGTTTTCATTTATGGTGAATGGAAGCCCTACTGGATTTTTCCAAAGCTCAAGGGGGTTCAGGCAAGGAGACCCCTTGTCCCTTACTTATTTGTAGTTGTGATGGAGGCTTTTAGCTGTTTGCTAAAGAGAACAGTTGTTGGGGGTTTTTTGACCCCTTGTTTGGTTCTGGGAAGAAGGGGTGAAGGGGTCCAGGTCTCTCATTTGTTGTTTGCTGATGATACGTTGATTTTTTTGTAAGGCAAAGGAGGAGTAGTTGACGTACTTGTGCTGGTTGTTAAAGTGGTTAGAGGCAATTTCAGGGTTAAGAGTAAATCTGGAGAAAAGTGAGCTGATTTCGGTTGGTAGAGTTGAGAATGTGGAAGAGTTGGCTGATGAGTTCGGTTATAAGGTGGGAAAATTGCCCTCTACCTACCTAGGAATGCCGTTGGGTGCTCCTTTTAAATGTGTTGTAGCTTGGGATGGAATAGAAAAAAGATTCCGAAAGAGATTAGCTATGTGGAAACGTTAGTACATTTCAAAAGGGGGGAGGATTACCTTAATGCAAAGTACCTTGTCCAATTTGCCGATCTATTTTATGTTTATTTTCCAGCTGCCTAGGGTGGTTAGAATGAGATTGGAGTAGATTCAAAGGGACTTCTTGTGGGGTGGTGGGGCTCTTGAGCAAAAACCGCACTTCGTAAGGTGGCCGATAGTGTGTTTAGACAAAAAAAAAGGAAGGTTGGGAGTTAAGAGTCTTGGGTCTTTCAATAGGGCTCTCCTTGGCAAATGGGTTTGGCGCTTTGCAAATGAAAGAAAGACCCTTTGGAACCAAGTGATTAGAGGGAAATACGGGGAGAAAAGAGGAGGGTGGAGATCTTGTGAGACTAGGGAGGCCTATGGAGTTGGGTTGTGAAAAGCAATAAGTAAGATGAGACATCTAGTAACCCCTTCTTTTGGCTTTGTGATGGGTGATGGTAAGAAGGTGAGGTTTTGGAAAGACAAGTGGTGTGGAACCATCCCTTTGTGCGAGACTTTTCCTTCATTATATGCTTTAGCATCTTACAAAGAGGCTTGGGTAAATGAAGTTTGGACAGCCGAGGGGAAAAGGGGGGGAAGTTGGAATCCTTGTTTCAATAGACCTTTCAATGATTGGGAGTTTGAAGAAGTGGAAAGGTTGTTTTGTTGTTTGGAGGGGAAAAAGGTTAGGGTGGATGAGCAGGATAGGGTGAGGTGGATGGACTCAAAGGATGGGTTTTTTCGGTAAAATCTTTGTATAGGGCTATGCAGCCGGTGTTTCTTGTTTCTTTTCCTTCGAAGATTATTTGGAACTCTTGTGTGCAGCCCAAATTAAGCTTCTCACCGTGGGAGGCTTCATGGGGAAGAGTTCTAACCTTGGATCGTTTGCAAAAGAGAGGTTGGGCTTTAGCAAATAGATGCTTTCTGTGCCATATGTGTGAGGAGTCAATTGACCACCTCCTCATTCATTGTGAAAAAACAAGGGAAGTGTGGATGTTGCTCCTTTCTTTTTTTGGAGTTTCTTGGGTTTTTCCTCCTTTGGTAGGATGGAGGGGCTCTTTTGTGGGTAAGAAGAGGAAGGTGGTGTAGCAAATGGGACCGTTATGTTTGTTTTGGGTCATTTGGAAGGCTAGAAATTCAATTACTTTTGAGGATTGCGTGCTGTCCATTCAAAGGCTGAAAGCTTCTTTTGTGTATTTACTTTGGTCGGAAACCAATTTGTGGCTAAAAGATGGTCCTTCAACCTTAATAGATTTTATAGGTTGGGTGTGTTTGCGATAAGGGAGAAGGTTTTTGTTTTTTTCCTTGTTGTATGGGCCCTTATGTAAGGGGGTGAGTTCCTTTATACTGTAATCCTGTGGGTCGCTATTTTAGCGCCTTTTTGCAATACAATCTTATACTTATTGATAAATAAAAAAAAATTGATTGAAAGCGAAAGTACAACTCTGTTCATTTAACCATGTGGGTGGATTATACTTTCGAGTTTTATATCCTCTGCATGCATTCTTAGTTTGTAGATCAATTATATATCTTTAGGCAGGTCTATAGAGGCAAAATTTGCTCTTCTTCTTCATCTTATGCCAAAAACCACTGTTTATTTTGTGTCTTCATTAGTAGTAATTCTGAAGAAACAACTGTTTTATAAGAAGAATAAGAAAAAGTATTGTTAGAGGGCACGAGATATATTATAAGCCCAAATTCTAACAGTTTAAACTTCTATGAAATTGATTGTCCAATATGGTATCAGACCCTTGTTTAGGGGGAGATTATGAGTTTGAACCTTACCACATGATTATTTCCCCCAATTTAGTGAGCCCACATGCAAACCTAAAGGAGATTGTCCATGATTTGTTTGTCTGTGGGTCTATTTGACTCTCCCCAGGCAGGTCTGGGGCCATAACTAAGAGAAATGTTAGAAAGCATGATATATATTATAGTTCAACGGAATATTTGTGACAGAAAGAGAAAGCACAAGTTTGTTAAATTTAACCATGTGAGTGGATTATAACTGCCTCAACTTGTGTATCCTCTGCAGGCATTCTTTATTTATTAGTCGTGCATTTAGGAAAGAGAAGGTTGCTATTCAATTTAGCTATGTTAGTGGATGATTACGGCCTCAAATAGTGCATGCTTTTCATGTGTTCTTAGTTTATAGATCAGTTGTGTATTTATATGCACAAGTCTGTTAAATTTAACCATGTGAGTGGATTGTAGCTGCCTCAACTTATGTATGCTTTGCATGTGTTGTTAGTTTATGGATCAGTTGTGTATTTATAAGCAGGTAGATAAACGCAAGATTTCTTCTTCAATGTGGAAGAAATTTAGGTTGATGCTTAATAATTTCTCAATCCTTGGTAATTTGTTGAAATAATTGAAAGTAAAAACTAAATATGTTGTAAATTTGTTTCCAAAATGTATAATGCAATCTGATTTCTTACACTTGCCCTTCTACTTCCGACTGCAAGATGCCAGTTCACTTAGGTGACTAGCTATCCTGATATATTCGTCCTTTCAGGTCATGAGTTTTTTTGCTACTGCTGAACACGAAAAGGAAAGGCTTCAATATTTTGCCTCACCTGAAGGAAGAGATGATCTATACCAGTACAACCAGAGGGAACGAAGAACTGTTCTGGAGGTTAAATTTTTTGAATGACTGATACATATCTGCTTTGTGTTTTATTTGATGAACATCTTTCCATTCCATTCTTTAACAGTCTCTGTGCTACACTATGCATTATTTCATGAAAACACACTGACAAAAGAACTGGTTCAAACTTTGTACAAGTATGAAGCCTTTTTTTTTTTTTTTTTTCATTCTAAGATAAGATTTTAGGTGATCCAAAGTATCCTATTTCACTCAACATTTTCCTCAATGAGTCCCCCCGTCCCCTCCTCCCTCCTCCCCCCTCCCCTCAACCGAAAAAAAAAGGAGGGAATTTATTGATGGCCTTTGGGGAAAGGAAAAGAATGGACCATGTAGATAGTGAATGATTGGTGCTTTGCCTTCTCTCTCTTCCCCCTCTTAGAAAAGGCAGCTGGTGTTTTATTTGCATATTTAACTGCTGCATGAACAAGTTTCTTAATGAATGAGAAATCTTGAGCAATTTATTAATGTTTTAGTAAACCTTTTTTTTATGGTTCTGGAAAACAAAGTCCCTCACATAAACTAACTTATGATAACCAAATTAAATATCTGAATGATCTGAAAATGTATGTTCCTTTTCCTTTTACATCCACCCAGTGAGTATTTTCTTTCTTTTAGTTATCGGATTGTCTGTATGCTATAGGTATTAGAGGATTTCCCTTCAGTGCAAATGCCATTTGAGTGGCTGGTGCAGCTGGTTCCTCCATTAAAAAAACGAGCTTACTCCATTTCTTCTTCTCAATTAGCTCACCCTAATCAATTGCACCTAACTGTGAATGTGTCACCATGGACAACACCTTTTAAGAGGAAAAGAACTGGTCTCTGTTCAAAGTGGCTAGCTGGACTTGATCCTCAACAAGGTATGGGTACACCATAACACATAAAACTCGTAAAATTTACTCAATGCAGCAACTATATAAATACTACCTGTCAAGGGGTGCTTAAATCTTCTTTCTCTTATGAACAGGGGTGATTATTCCTGCATGGTTTATTAAAGGTTCCCTTCCTGCCCCACCACCATCATTTCCTCTCATTCTCATTGGACCTGGGACTGGTTGTGCGCCTTTTCGTGGATTTGTGGAGGAAAGGGCCATTCAAAGTAGATCTGGTTCAACTGCTCCCGTTCTTTTCTTCTTTGGTTGTTGGAACGAGGATAATGACTTCTTATACAGAGATTTCTGGTTGTCCCATTCACGAAATGGCGGTGTGCTTTCAGAAGAAAAGGGTGGAGGCTTTTGTGTGGCCTTCTCAAGGGACCAGCCACAGAAGGTCTATGTGCAGCATAAGATGCGAGAGAACAGCCAGAGGATCTGGAATTTGTTGTGTGAGGGAGCTTCCATCTATGTTGCTGGTTCTTCAACTAAGATGCCCTCTGATGTATTTTCTTGCTTTGAGGAAATTGTATCCAAGGAAAATGGAGTTCCAAGGGAATCTGCTGTGAGATGGCTTAGGGCACTGGAAAGGGCTGGTAGGTACCATGTGGAAGCATGGTCTTGAGCAGACTTCTCTACAATGTAGTGATGTACCAATTTTTATGTTGTACACTACATGTTTTGATTGGGTGTTCATGGAAGTGCAGAGTCTGGAAAAATCAGGCAGGAGTTCGTATGATTTGATTCATGGTAACAGCTGGGATATGGAGTTGCCAATCAACTAAGAATTAAATTTTGATTTCATGTACGATATCTTGAATATTTTCTGAGATATATAATTCAAGAGTTAAGGTTATGTTTGGTAATTTTTTAGAAAATCATTTTCAATTATTCTTCACAACAAAATTTTGTTCCAGTGTTCAAAATTTTTTATAATGAAAAAATTTAGAGAAGTTAGAATTTTTTATTTATTATTTTTTTAAAAAAATAAACATTTGCAATTCAAATAACAATCATATGTTTTACTTCATCTATTTTTTTTGTTTTTTTTTTTTTGTAAATTTTTATTTCTATATGTTTTTTTTTTTATATTTCAAAAACAATACTTGTTCTTTAAACATATTCTTCTTTTCACTTAAATTTAAAAAGAGTAAATCAAATGAGTTTGAAACTTCATCAAATACATCTTTATTATTATTTAAATAGATGTAATTAATCCAAATCTTAGAATATATGAATGAAATTAATCATTTCAAAAATGATTTCCAAAAAACAAAAGTGAAATGATATCATAAATTTCTTAAAATATTTTTTTATTTTAGAAAACAAAAATCTATTTTTAAATCACATTTCCATAAACCTAAGAACTTAGGAATGTGAAGACAAAGTAGGAGAAATTGTGGAAAAAGAAAGTTCCATCGGAGGAAGGTGCAAAAGAATTTTTATTTGTCTGCAGAAGATTTTATTAATTTGGTTTTTAATTTTCTTATATCTTAATAATGATCGAACTAAACTCACATTCTAAAACTTTATTATCCTCTTATTTATAATTGGTGGTTGATGAATTTTTTTTTATGTTTATTTTGTGAATTTTATGAAAATAATTCATTGTTATTATAAAAAAAGTAAATCAATTTTAAATATATTTATTAATCTAATTACTTCTAAAAATAAATTATTATTAATCTCTAAATTAATTTACATCCAATCCAATCAATTGTTTAAATCCAATTAAACAAATTTTAATTAAATTTAATTTAGTTCAATCTCCCGCACCTTTTTACACCATCAGAAGAAGCAAACAATTTGGAAATGATGGGTAAGCTGTAAGCAGAAAATGGGCTGACCCTCTATTAATTTCCTTATCCGAACCCACCACCACCCAAGGCAGGAGAGAAGAGGAGAGGAAGAGGAAATACGAGGAGACGATGATGCTATCAATGGCGGTTCAACCTAATCCCAATGCCGCTCTCAAGTCCTACACATTCCCTATGAGTAGTAATAGGAATCACAGACTCATGTTCAAAGCCTCTAATGCTTTGTCCTTATATTCCACTCGCTCCGCTTCCGCAAATCTCAGACTCCGTGCTTCACCTGCTCCAGTTGTTGCTGTTGCTGTTTCTGAACAATCTTCCGCTCCGCAGGAGTCTCTCTCCGCCTCTCCACTAGATGTTGAGGTTCTTTCCTTTCCTTTCCTTTCTCAATTAAGATTTTTTTTTTTTTTTTAATTCTGTTTGGTTGCTGAGAATTTCAATCGAATTGAATTTGGAGTCCTATTTATTAAATGTACGGTCCACTTGTTGGAAAACGGACTTCATGTTTCTTTTCCTCTATTTTCTTGATAGCCAAACAGAGGCTTTACTGAAATTATTTAATCTCTCTTCTAAGACCTGTTTGATTGGCATTTTGAAAGCCCTTTTCTTGCTTAGAAAAGCTTTAACTTGCCTTGGTTTCGCAATTAAGAGCATGAGAAGTACCTCAAAATGTTTTTCCCAAACAGTAGCAGCAGTGGCAGAGACATTTTTTCATGTTGTTGAATATTGTTAATTTTTTGTGTTGTAGAAGCTAGGAGTTGTGGTGAAGCCAATGGAGAAACCAAGGCTGGTGTTGAAGTTCATATGGATGGAGAAGAACATTGGTGTTGCCCTCGATCAAGCAATTCCGGGCCATGGCACCATTCCTCTGAGTCCCTACTACTTTTGGCCTAGAAAGGATGCTTGGGAAGAGATCAAGGTCTTACTGGAGAGCAAGCCTTGGATATCTCAGAAGCAGATGATTATTCTTCTTAACCAAGCAACTGATATTATCAATTTGTGGCAGCAGAGTGGCGGCAACCTGGCTTGAGCAATTAATGTACGAAATTTTGTGCTTTCTAAATTTTGTTGTTTGTAAACTGTTAAATTAAAGTTTCTTGGACTTCTTGTATTGCTTTCCTTAAAATTAAATGAAATATGGTTTTTCTATTTGCTTTTGTGCTGTTATGTTTTGTATGTGTTTGTTTTAGTTTGCTAGAGTATAATTGTCTAGGAATTGAGATAACAAGGATTTGTCTTGATGACTTGATATCATATGTATTGGTTTTGGGAATGTTACTCTTTCTAAGTGGGTTATAGAGGTTCTTTTATTCATAGTGGCTACTAAGATTGATCTAAAATTACTTTGTTTTGGACTCTTGATAATGGGATCAATAGAATATTGGAGAGCACAAATGTGCCTTGGCCAAATGAGGCCACCTCCTATTTATAGGCAGCCAAGGAACTCTCTGGAATCCACAAAGGTTCCACTCTACCCTAGAATTATCCAAAGCCACTTTTCGTGAATGGTAGAGTGATAACTGACAATGAACAGAGAAATTGTTTTTAGGAGCTTGAGATGATCCTAGATTGTGTCTACATTCAAGATACTAAACAAAGTTGCCCTCACTTTAATGCACATTTAAGCATCAATATGATTTTGCTTTTCTTGATTAGTTCAATATGATTCTTCGTACTAAAAGAAGATGACCTCTTTTTCTCCATCTTAGCAGCACATGGTTGGTAGTCATAACTTTCTAGTTTGAATCCCTATCAACTAAGGCTCCACCCAAGGCTGCAAAGAAGGAGTTCTGATGTGCTAATCATGAGTTCTCCCTTCGTATGTACATTAATAGCATGTCAATTAAGACCTCAGTACGACCTTTTGTGAAATTGAATTGCTATAGCTGCAACTCAAAACGAAAGGGGTGTACCTAATACAAAAGTGAAAGATTTGGATTTTAAGACACACATGTACTGGATTTACCTAAGATCTGAATTTTTTTATTTATTATTTTAATCCTCATTTGGCGCCACATGCATAAGATAATTATGTTTTGATAGAAGTGTCCCAAGTATATAGAAAGAAAAGACAACTCTTGGTTTACTTACAAGGCTGCCCTTTGACCTGTATAACCTTCACTCCAATTGGCATGTGGAAATATATTCACCAATAAATAGCATTCTTTGACCTTTGTAACTGATTCAAGAGATGCCATTTTAAAGAAGTTTTTTTATCACACACAAGCCACAGAAGGAGGAAGAGGGAGCTCTTTCAGGAACCCACCTCGAATACCAAAGAAACAGTTTAGAGAAAGTGCAGTTTCCTAAATTTTTATAAGAAATCTTAGCTTGAGGTAAGAATCACGTCTCACATGTTCATATAATTACGATGGGAAGCATAAATAAGCCTTCATTACCATATTTTAAAAGTGAAAGTTTAGTTGGAAAGATCCAGTTGGTTATCACTCCTAATTGACCTATTTTATGGAGCCTTGTGTATGCTTGGTGTCAATGTGTGTCGATGCATCCATTTCAGCCAGTCAATCTTAGGAAAAATTGATGCTTTTGACTTGTGAAGTGTCAACTGTCGACTTTCTTTTCATCTCCATCATAGTATAAAGATATCATGGAGGCCTGGCTTAAAATACTATGAAAAGGTGTCACCTCTTTGGTTAAGACATCTACCAGTTGCTCTGCAATCAGAAGCCAGAGGTTATTAAATGAGGAACCTTTTCCTGGATGAAATAGTGATCCACCTCAATGTGTTCCATAGTCTACCATGCTGAGCTGGATTAGAAGCAATGCTTATGATTGCATTATTGTCACAAATAAAATCTCATAGGCTCTTCAAGTCAAAATCTTACTCCCATATCAGAATCTTCAACCACAAGAGTTCACAAATCTCATGAGCCACTACTCTAAATTCAGGTTTGCCAATTGATCTGGCAACCAAAGAGTGCTTCATGCTCCTCCGTGTTACTAGATTTCCTACCATAGAAGTACAATATCCAACGGTAGACCTTCTATCATCAAGTGAACCAAGCCAATCAACATCAGTGAAAGCCTCTACCCCCATATATGACCATGATTACCAATGGAAGACCTTTTCCTGGGGAAATTCCAAGTGAAAGAGAATGCTAAATGCTAACTCTAGATGAGAGACCCTGGGAACATGCATTAATTGGCTGACTGCTGTTTTTTTGATGGTAAAGATTGATTTTATTAAATGGCACCAAAAAAGGAACACAGAAGTATACATGGTGTCATTAATTGTCTGGTCACTCTTGCCGCACAGGCAATATCTGCATGGCTATGAAAAATATAAATAAGATTCTCAACTTTAGTATCTTCTATCCATTCACCATGAGTATCTGCTCTCAATCTATAATTTGGTCAGGAGAAGTTTCCACAATTTAACACCTGAATATAACTGTCTTTTATAGAAGATCTAACACACATTCCCTTTGAGAGCAGAAGATCTCATTTTTAGACCTAGTAACTTTAGTTCCAAGAAAATACTTTAACTTGTCCAACTCTTTGATTTGAAATTTATGGGTTATCTTCAAGATCACTTTAACTTAAGCATTTTGATATCTTCAAGATCACTTTCAGATACCAGAATGTCATCATCATAAACAATGACTATCATAAGTTTGTCTTGAACTTGCTTAATTTACAAAGTGTGATCTACCTAGCCATGTGTGTAGCCATACTACAATATAATCTCATGGAATCTCTCAAACCAGACTGCTTTAATCTGTATGCTACTTTCCACAACCCACAGTGTGTTGATCATGGATGAACATGTGAAGTAGGGAGGAGTATCTATATAATCTTCTTATGTCAATCAATATATAGGCTATTGAGTTCAAGTTTGAATGCTTTTAGCAAACGATAATAAGAAGATTCATATTTAATAACAGGCTTAGGACAATTGAAAGTGCATATAGTGTGAGGATCTTTACTGTAGCCAGGCCTGGCATCTCCTTTTCTCTCTTTCATACGTTCTTGGGTGCTTCATTGGATGGTGAGAGAGGTCTTATTGGGATGGATGGAAGTTTTGTTGATAAGAAGTGCAGAACAGTTTTTGGAGGACTACACCTCTTTGCTTGTTTTGGACTAATTAGCAAGAGCTGAATCATAGAATTTTTGAAGATTGGAAGCCTCCAGATCAATTGCTAAAGGAGTCCCTTAAGTTCTTATGTTTAAGAAGTCTCTAGGGGATGGTTTTATGGCCTTACTGGATTACATTGATTATTTGAGATCTATGCATGTTAGCCCAAGGATCACATACTGTTGAGGACAAAAAATAGGACAAGCTAAGGTTGAAAAACTGCAGGTGACTGCAGAGCAGGATTATAAAGAAATTTTGAAGTTGGGGAACCACAGGAGAGAACACCATAGGTTTCAGGAAACCTTTTGGCCTCCAATCTCGCCTACCTTTCAATAGATCCATCAGCCTTGTACTTTAAAGTAAATATCCACTTGCAACCCCATAACCTCCTTTGCCATGTATTATTCTTATCCAAGATCTCATCTCCTTTTCCATAGCTTCCCTTCCACCTTGGACTTGCTGTTGCATCTTCCAACCGTGAGGAATAGATATAGAAAATGAAGCAGGAGAAGCATGATAAGAAGGTGAGGAAAACTGTTACAAAGCAAACGTAGAGATTAGATGCTTAGTGCAAGTCAAACTTCTTTACAAACAGCAATAATTAACTCAAGTCATTTTTAACAAGGACAGAAGAAATGGGAATGTTTATAGAGGGAGAATCATTTCCTGAGATAGTCAGGCCTGGATTTGATGACTTGAACTGACATGGAGAGTAAAGAGGTGCTTTCTTATCTCTTGCACCCCTGAGATAGATCTATCAGAACTTTTTGTTGTCTATGGTGTTTGTACCTTTCTCTAAGGATTTGGTCTGCTGGGGATAATCAAACGGAACTAAAGACTTTTGAGGATGATAAGAAAGAACATGCTGAGGTTGAGGGCCTACAGGAGACTTCAGAGAAGGATCATAAAGAACAGGCTGAGGTTGAGGAATTACAGGAAACAACAGTTCACAAGCACTCTCCCTTTCTACATCCCCTTCCAGTGTTTGGTTGCATATATTCTTTTTACGCAAGCAGTGTATAAGCACTGGGATTGATCCATGTGCCCCAATGTGTGTTTCCTTGAGCTCAGCCACTGAGGAAGGATATGTTTTATCATCCTCCTATGGAGACTCTCTTCCAAAGATCTTCCTTTCCCTTCTACTAGCTACTAAATAGTTCAACAATTACCTATTTCTTAAGCTCTTATTTAAGTTTCTAAGAAAAAGCACCATTATGCATAATTGATCTTTAGCCTTTTGCTCCAACTGTTCAAAAAGCACACTTTACCCAGCTTCTTTAATACTCCTGTACGTATATACCGTTGTAGCATGTTCTTTAGGAATTCATCATGACTTAAGTGGTAGAATTTTTATACATGCAATAGTAATTTTGCTTCCACCATGGACCCTGCCCTAGTCATATGTTAATAACTATCTTGGCAATTTTTTTCTTCCCCCTTCTCCCCCAATTGTACCAAAACATTTTGATTTATAACAAAGTGCCCTCAGGTAAAACACCTCCTGTGGAGAGTGGTTCATGGTACTATCTTTAAGGAGGCTAGTCACCTATCCAACATGGAGACTCACACAATATCCATGTCTGGCACAGGTGCATGTTTCTGAGTTTGAAAACCTCAGAAAAAAATGAATTTTGACTTAGTATCAGCACTTGAAACAGTGTCCTACATTGCAAAAGTGCTAAATTAGAAGTATACTTGCTACCTTCTCACATGTATCTATTCTGCGGAATGGGTTGTGGTCTGTCATCCCTATTTGGCTGCAGGTTGGAACATGCATTCTCTGTATTGAACCCTGTGAAAGGCATCCAAAATCGTGTTGCCATCTGAATGTGAACTCAAGCCCAATGATAATCTGCCCGAGACTGCTCTGGCCTGCTCTTTTTTTAATACGAAGATATTTTGTCTTGTGCCATTTCCACCAATGCCAACTGATTCCACTTAAGGCCTACCAGACAAAGTTGCATATGTCAGATGCTGTTCATCCAAACTTTCAATTGAAGATATGTCCAGAAAATATGATCTATTATTTGGATGATCTGCAGTTGTTCATCTTACCCTTGTCTGCAAGCTTGTCCTATGCCCTTTGAGTTGCATTAGGTCAAGTATAGTGTGGCTGATGCAGTTCAGGTTATGAACTCCAGAGATTGGGAGGCATGTAGAATCCACATAAATCTGAGTCATTTTAGCTTTTACCCAAAAAATGAGAGTTCATTTGCCTAAATGATTCCTTGATAGTTGTTTTACTATTTTGTTTTTCCTGAAGCATTTCAATTTTTAAGGCATGTGGAAAAAGTCTTATGATTTTTTCCCTGTATCTTTTACTTCTCTTTTCAATATGCAATTATACAAGTAACTTAAGTTGAATGTTCCCTCTCTGCTGCTCTTCTTCGTGAGTTTAGTTTGTCTGGGTGAGGCTAATGGCTTGCCTGCATTGGATGATTGCATGATCCACATCTCCATATCTATGGCATGAGTTCCAACAGAAGAGTATTGCAGGAAGAGCTGAGAACTTGGAACTCTTAAAACATTACTGTCATGAAATGCAATTCCTGAACCAAAGTTACTTGTGCTCCAAGGTTAAACCTCAAAAGCTCAATTGTTGCAAGTTTATAAACAAAAATTCAACATACTGCTCAAAAAAATCTTTATTCTTACTCTGAATCAGTGTGCAAGATATATGGCTGCAAATTATTTGGGATAATGAAATGAAGAAAATGGGTATGCAATTACTGAGTATTGAACAACTTTTGAAACAAAATCTCCTCAGTTCACTCAGATACTGCTCAGTCTCTACGTATGCGTCTAGTCCTCAATGAAGCAGGCTTCCTGCCTATGTGTGAATGTTTTGAATGTGATTCATCTGCAGAGCTTGAGCTGTATGTACTTTCAAATTTAGATCTTCCTTCCCCAGAATATGCAGGGGAATCAGCTTGAGATTTTAGTAAAATTCTTGTTGGAGATTTATAACAGAGGTTATTTCCATCCTCATCTGAAAAATCTTCATCTGCTACTGCATTGAACTGTCTGCCCTTTGATAATTCGTTTTTAGGGAAGCTAAACTTCTTGCCAGAACCCAAATCATGGTGCTTCAACCAGGTATCGACCTGTGGCTTCTTAGACTGATTATCATTTCCATCAAATGCTATTCCCTTAACCGACTGCTCATTCCAGTCTGGTATATTCAAAGACATTTGGCTCCCATGCAAATTGCCCCCGTCTGAATCTGAACTTGAACCAGATAATGTCCTTCCCATTCCTGCTTTCCTCTCACACTCTTTCATTTCTTGGAGATGACTTCTATCGAGGTTGTCTTCCATCTCATCACGTTCTGATTCAGAATTCAAATTGTCAGTAGGATGGATCATGCCAAAACCCAATCCATCATTTGATTTCTTGATATCCTGCAAGAAAGCATTCGTATCAACCTGAAGTTTAGATGTTGAGGACCCATCAGAAGATGACATGATTCTTCGTTGGTGCTTTGAACCGCTATAATAATCAGGATCTTGGTCCCATGATTCGGCCTGAGAGAGTTCAACAGCAGCCCTTGCAGCTGCTGCAGCATAAGCTGCTGATTTAAAAGCATCTTGAGCTGCAGATGCCACATCTCTATACTTCCGTGCTTTCACTGATTCAGAAAGTGTCTCTCCACAGTTCATCAGTTCTGGGAAATCATTATTGTCATCTTTGAGTTCAGGATTGTCTAAGTTAGCTGATTCATTAGACTCAAGCTGCTTCCGCTTCTGCTTCTGGTTGACATCTTGTTTCTCCTGCAACCATCAAGGATTGACGATTGAGTCATTCGAAAATAGTCCTCAATACTTTGATCAATACAAATAATTATCAATTTTATTATTATTCATTGGCATGCTATTCATACCTCGGTGCTCAGGGCAGCATCTTCCTCAAGAAACAGAGTGATTCCATTTTCAGAAGCAATTTCTGTTAGCACCTTCAACCTACTTTCCAAGCTTGCTTGTCTGGTTGAAAGCCTCTGTATCATCTAGAGAAACCCAACATTGATGGTTAGAAGAAAACTTCTGACAATTGTGATCCTCTAAAAACATTAAATCCTTGCCTTAAGATTCACCCCACAGTTGTTTCGTAGTTCAGCAGCGCGAGCAGCAAATTCTTTGCCAAATCTCAACACAAACATCTCACGAATCTGTTGGAGCTCCGGGAACCCTCCACATCTTGAAGTTGCAAAGATCAAGCTTGATACGGCCTCCTTGAGCTCATCAGGACACTCCCTACATGAACACATCAACACCCATGGAAAATCAAAACTAGAAAACAAGCACCATGATCGTATAACCAGTATGCAACTACCAAGACTTTAACTTCAAATCAAACACAATAACACCAACTTGTTTTGAAAGAGCGCGATCCTTTCGATCAGCAGATGGCAGTAAGCTTCTATCATCAAAAATACATCCAACATGTTCTGCTCCTTGATCACATACTCAACCTGTGCAGAAACACATCAATTGAGAAAAGGGCATGTGTGTGCATGCATGTATACATATATGTAAGCGTGTTTTGGAGACAGAAAATTACGCGAAGAAGAGCAGGTTCTTGGTGACCAAGGTTGAGGAGCTGAATGACATCAGTCCGGGCATGGGAGCATCGAACCTGGCGCTGGTTCTTAAGGACGGCAAGCCGAGAAATGGCAAGATTAACAAGGGTTTTGAGTTTGGAGATTTTGAAGGATCTTCCAAGAAGGTAATCAAGTTTCTTCCCCATGTTATCTGCTTATTCTCTGGTGGTCTCAACAAGATACAGAGAGTTCCTGAAGAACCAGACACAAGAGGTTGGTACAAACAAATGCTTGTATATATTTGATGGTTGCCTGTAATGCTTTTATCACGACAGACGCCACATGACATATCGGGATGATCAGGTGGCGGCCTGGCAAGGGCATTTTTCACCCCTAGCATTGGAAAAAGTCACCCTGGGTGTGATAGTAACAAGGTTTTTGTCATTTGAATGGGCCTCAGAGAATGGTCAGTTTTTGGTGGCTTATTTTTCTAGAAGAAAAACTCATCAACTTGGCCCTAATCCCACGACTATTATAAACTAATTGAATTTAACAACTTTAACGACTGTTATAAACTAATCGAAAAGTCCACATTTTCGTATGGGAAACGTGTGGGTCTTAATTAATGGGCCATGTGAGAATAAGAAAACCATTAAAGCATCGCATGTGTGGCTTATTTTGATTCAGTAATGCTGCATTCAGGGCTTCCTTTTTTGGTTTTTCATCAACTAGAGTATTACTTGTCCACATGACCGGTGTTATAATGTCACATACCGGATGTCCCCAGGACAAAACGAATGCATATGTAGAAGATTCACCATCTTTAAGAAATATCAAATATAGTATTTTTTTTGGGACAAAAATACCATTCAATAATTCTTCTAATTTCTATCTCACATCAAACCTCTTTTTACATTAAAAAAAAAAATGATAAAAGTGAAGTTATATACATCATTTTTATTAGAATTAATTAATTAAAAGGGATAAAAAAAAGTCTCATATTTGT
This sequence comes from Vitis riparia, assembly GCF_004353265.1. Classification (NCBI taxonomy): domain Eukaryota; kingdom Viridiplantae; phylum Streptophyta; class Magnoliopsida; order Vitales; family Vitaceae; genus Vitis; species Vitis riparia. The sequence continues at coordinate 9,390,460 of NC_048444.1, forward strand.
AAATCTAATCTTCATTTTTTTTCTTAAAAAATATCTTTATATAAATGTCTCTTAATATATTAATTATTTGTATGTATATTTAAAAAAAAAATTATTAAAAAAAAAAAGGTGAAGATTTTTTTTTCTAAAATAAATATTTTTTTGATAAAAAATTAAGGGTTAGATTTACTTTTCATCCTTTTAATCAAATAACTCTTTTTATTACATAAAAATTATTTTTCTAAAATGTTATCTCATCCTTTTAATCAAATATTTTTTATTTAGAAATAGGAATTGGAAGGGAAAAAGGAATGGAAGCTTGTCATTTAAAAGTAAGCACATGAGTGCTTAAGGGGAAAGCATGTGTACGGTTGCAAGATGGATATCATCCTGCAACTCCATTGCTATTATTATAACTAAGAATTATTAATCTTAATAAAGCCCATGTCCATGAATGATGGGCAGCTCTCCACTCAAGCATACTGGGATCGGCCTCTGCATGCTGTGTCCTCAAATCACAAAACTTCAAACTTCGCAAGAAAATAACCACAAAATCAGAACAATCAAAACCCAAATATTTGGAATACTATGCTGAGAAAATTCACTCCTTTTTTTAGTCAGTTTGAACTTTCAATAGGCAAAGTGAATGTTGTAACAGGAAGCGACACATGTCCACAGCCACAACCATGGTAGGTGATGGTTGATGGTTAGGGATGTGACTACACACCTGCATGAACACCGACAAATTTGAAAATTGGGATAGAAAGGACACCACAAAGCATAATGGGAGAATTGTGTTTTGGGATTGTTGGGTCTCATATTTAAACTCAAAGAACAATAAATGAGCAGAAATTAAGACGAAGGATATTACTTAAAAAAAATCCTAAAATATTATTGGTTATTAAATAAAAAAAACTAACCAATCATCCTCACATTTCTTATTCTCTCTCACCTCTTCTCACCTATTTATTAGTGGGATTGTGGACCCTGCATTTTCACGTGTGTTCCCACTTGACAACGTGACTCATTTTTATTTATTTATTTGTTTAGTGAAAATTTTGATTTTTTGAAGAAAACTTGGAGTCGCCGCTTATTTTTGTTTTTTTTTTTTTATTTTTAAGGGAAAAACAAAATAAGAAAGAAAAACCCGAAGTGTGACTCCTAAAGGAAAAACAGGTTTATGAAAAACCGAGTCTAGGTCCGAGGTCAGGTTACTTATTGGAAAGGTACGGTGAAAGACCATAGCACCCCTCTAAGGCCTATAACAAGATCTCTACTAAATAAGGTAAAACAAGTATGACAATTGATAAGGAAAGTAATGGTTACCCACAATGACCATAAGTTAAAAGCAAATCATGATAATGAATAAATAAACAAACTGAGAGTGATAGCGTACCTTGACAGTAAGTAATAAAGCGCTATTATGAAAACAACGTTAGCTCAAATATAAAATTATCGCATACATATCGAATAGTAACACAAAGATCAAACAATATTCATTAAGTATAGCAGTTGACAATCAGAAGAAAAACTCATATGTGGGGCCCCCACCAAAGCCCAATATATCTTACATGAATTAGTCTCACAAATTCCATTATTTTGGAATTATGAAAAAAAAAATCATTCTTATTTATTTAAAATTGAGAGAAACAGAAAATTATTTGAAAATCGAATAAAATTTGTACAAGTGCGTACCAAAATGAGAATGGTAGCAGACCTATTAAAATCAGGATTTTTGACGACCTAAAACCCTAATAAAGGATAAAAAGTTGCAGAATTAAAAAAATAATTGACGACTAGAGTGGAATTAAAACTATTCAGAAGAAAACTAGAGTTTTGAAATTTATTTGAAGATTGAAATCTCGAAAATTATTTAAAAATTGAAGTTTTGAAAATTAATTTTAAGAATTGGAATTTTGGAAATTAAATCTGAAGACGATTTTTTTTTAAATAAATAAATAAAATAATAAAAAATGATAATGACTAAATGAATAAATGTGAAAATTAGAATTTTGGAAATTGAAAATTAAATTGGGAAATCGGAATTTTGAAAAATTATTTAAAGATGAAATTTTAAAAATAAATAAATAAATAGAATAATAATAATAACGAAAGTAACAATGATTAAATAAATAAATGTGAAAATTGGAATTTTGGGAATTGGGAATTAAATTTGGAAATCGAAATTTTGAAGAGTTATTTAAAGATGATTTTTTTTTAAAAAAATAGAATAATAATAACGAAAAATAATAATGATTAAATAAATAAATGTGAAAATTGAAATTTTGGAAATTGGGAATTAAATTTGGAAATCGGAATTTTTGAAGAATTATTTAAAGATGAAATTTTAAAAATAAATACATGAATAAATAGAATAATAATAATAACGAAAATAAAAATGATTAAATAAATAAATGTGAAAATTGGAATTTTGGGAATTGGGAATTAAATTTGGAAATCGATATTTTGAAGAGTTATTTAAAGATGGAATTTTAAAAAAATAAACAAACAAATAAATAAATAGAATAATAATAATAACTAAAATAAAAATGATTAAATAAATAAATGTGAAAATTGGAGTTTTGGAAATTAGGAATTAAATTTGAAAGAGTTAATTAAATATGGAATTTTAAAATTAAATACATGAATAAATAAATAAAATAATAATAACGAAAATAATAATAATTAATTAAATAAATGTGAAAAATGGAATTTTGGAAATTGGGAATTAAATTTGGAAATCGGAATTTTTGAAGAATTATTTAAAGACGGAATTTAAAAAATAAATAAATAAATAGAATAATAATAATAACGAAAATAAAAATGATTAAATAAAGAAATGTAAAAATTGGAATTTCGGAAATTGAGAATTAAATTTGGAAATCGGAATTTGGAAGAGTTAATTAAAGACGGGATTTTAAAAAATTAAATTTGAAAATAATTAAAGTATGGGAAGTCAAAGTTTTGAAAATTATTTTTTTTTAAAACGGGAGTTTTGAAAAATTAAATTAAAATTGGAGCTTTGAAAAATTAAATTAAAACTGGAGTTTTGGAAAATTATCTTAAGATTAAAATTTTGAAAATGAAATTTTTGGCATCAAAAGTTGAAGAAAACTAAGAAAATAATAAAACAAAAGACATATGACCTCAGCATTGGCCAAACGTGTATAGGCACATCCTTGAGGAATAAACAAACAAAAATAAAAGGCACCACAAGCCCATTTCCCATACCCTTTACCACCAGAATCACCACCATACCCAATAGCACTAGTACTACCATCTTTGATCTCTCCGCCTTGTGTAACTAATCAATTATCTTCTGTCATTACATTCACCAAAACGCCCAAACTTTCTCTCTCTAGAATACTAAATTTCAACAAAGTCTATCATAAGCTTTCTTCCCTCCTGAATATTTTAAGAATTAAAAAAAAAATCTTGAATCCAGCACGAAAACAAAAAGAGCTTGCTTGGTAGGTGAGAAAAAAAAAATATCGAGAAGACTCGAAGCCATTCAATTTGTTTTTCATAGGCAAGTGAGAAAAAGCAAAAGGCAAAAAAAAAAGCTTCCTCAATCCCAGCAGGCTCAAGACAAGCTAAAGTGTAGTCTATCATGGGAACCTTCACCAATGGCAGCACTACTTTGAGGCGTTCAAGGGTGATGGGGTGGAACTTCTAGGCAAAGCCGTCCGCCAAGAGAATGGCCTGAAGAGGGATGCGGACAAGCTCTTCTGCACACGCTTCAACAGCAAAAATCAAGCAAGAAAAGACAACATTTCTACTCTTTTGATGAACAGAATACTATCCTCTAAAAAAAAAAAAAATTTGACTAGAAGTTATGATCTGACATATTATTTTAATGGGAGTTCAAGCTTTTTGGCTCTAGAGAACAAAGATCACTTTGAGAGTGGCATTGAACCTCGTTTGACAGAGGAGTATTGGCAGCATAAGCTTCACCATCCACATGAAACAGAGTAATAAACAGAGAAAAATAAAAACGAAAAAAACAGAGTATGAAAAAAAAAACAAAACAAAAATGCACTGGTGAACTTACTTGAGAGCTCCTCCAAAACATAGATAGTTGGACTTCTCCCCCCTCTTCCTCCACAGCTCTCTCTCTCTCTCAAAACCTCCCCCTACTCACCGATACCCCCTCCAGCTCTTTCTTTTCTTTTCCCCCAATCTTTTTTTTTTTTTTTCCGCTATGTTTTTCTATCTCGCTCTCACGTTTGCCACTCGCTCCATTATGCATGATTCAGCAAATATGTCACCCTCTTCAACCACCACCATGGCGAGATGGTGATGTTTGCCACATGTCTCAGCAGCTCGCCAATGGAAACCGTCTCTCACCTCTCAAAAAATAAGAAGAAAACTTGGCTCCTCTCCGGATGTCAAATGTGGTGGGAAAAGCTCAAAATAATAATAATAAAAAAAGGTCTACGAATATGCCTCTCTTCGGTAGAGTTCACGAGTGTAAAGAATATGAACATCGAAATGAAATGAGAGTGTGAATGATGAGTATAACGAAGTAAACTCTATCGAAGAAAAAGAAAAACCCCTAAAGGAACACAAGTATAACGCAAACTTGCTCAAACCAACAAAGGAACAAAAGAGGTTCTAAAATCCTAATAGAAGGGTAGCTCTCGGAGTGCCTCTAAAGCTACACTATGGATCCAGGCTCCCTCTAAGATGCCTCCAAAAGTGACTCGAAGATCAATGCCGAAGATGAGTAACGGTCGGACCACCTTGGAGTATAGGAAAGAATGCGTCCAAAGGGGACTACCCTATGTGAACTACATGAGAATGCTAAGTGAAGGGTGCCTAACAACATGACCGAAATATGTGCCATGAACTCAAAGGACTATGTCATGTGCAGTGGAAGGGGAAGTCTAGAAGAGCATGATGAGCAAGTGATAAGCACAAGGTAATGAGGCGAGAAAAATGAGGACGAATGTAAAATCATGAAGGCAAGATATGCAATGCCATGAGCTATGACTCTGAATGATAAGGTTGAGGAAAAATGACTCTAAAAGCCAAAAGGAGGAAAGATGGTGACTCAAAATGTCGGAATGAGTATGCACAATGACTCTGAATGCCAAAACTAAAGAAAGATGGCGACATCGAATGCCAAGTAGGACAATGGCTCTGAATGCCAAAATGAAGATACGACTCTGAACGCTAAACTGAAGAGGATGATGGCTCTAAATGCCAAGCTGTGAACGACGACTTTGAATGTTAGGAATGTAGTTCTGAATGCCGAAAATGTGGCAAAGAATGCCCGATTGTGATAGGATGAAGGCTTTGAACGCCAAGTTGGAGATGCGGCTTTAAACGCCCAAACTGAGAACGGATGGTGGCTCTGAACGCCAAACTGAAAACATGGCTCTGAAGGCCAAACTGAGAAGATATGGCGGCTCTGAACGCCAAGTTGGAGATGCGGCTCTAAACGCCCAAACTGAGAACAGATGGTGGCTCTAAACGCCAAACTGAAAACATGGCTCTAAAGGCCAAACTGAGAAGATATGGCGGCTCTGAACGCCAAACTGGAGATGTGGCTTTGAACGCCAAACTGAAGAAGATGAAGGCCTTGAATGCCATAACTGAGAAGGGATAGTGACCCTGAACGCTAAGTTGGAGATGCGGCTCTAAATGCTAAACTGAAAAGAGATGGTGGCTCTGAATGCCCAAACTAAATATGCGGCTCTGGACGCCAAACTGAAGAAGATGAAGGCCCTGGACGCAATAACTGAGAAGGAATAGTGACTCTGAACCCCAAGTTGGAGATACAGCTCTAAACGCCAAACTGAAGAAGATGAAGGCTCTGAACACCATAATTGAAAAAGGATAGTGACCCTGGACGCTAAACTGAAAAAAGATGGTGGCTCTGAACGCCCAAACTAAAGATATGGCTCTGAACGCCAAACCGAGAAGGGATAGTGACTTTGAACGCCAAGTTGGAGATGCAGCTTTGAACGCCAAGTTGGAGATGCGACTCTGAATGCCAAACTGAAGAAGATGAAGGCTCTGAACGCCATAACCGAGAACTGACATCTTTGAATGTCAAATTAAGAAAGACGACTTTGAACGTCGTAACTAAAAAATGATGATGGCTCTGAATGCCATAACTGAGAACTGACATCTCTGAATATCAAATTGAGAAAAGACGACTTTGAACGTCGTAACTAAGAAGCAATGATGGCTCTGAATGCTGAGTTGTAAGAATGTGGTGGCTTTGAACGCCAAACTGAAAATGTGGCTCTGAATGCCAACCCGAGAATTGATGGTGGCTTTGAACTCCAAACTGTAAGGAGGACGACTCTAAACATCAAACGAAGGACAACAGACAACTCTAAACACCGAATTGAAGATGTGGCTCTAAATGCCGAGATGAAAATACGACTCTGAACGTCGAACGGAAGGAAGACATGATGACTCCGAAGGACGAACTAAGAACAAACGACGACTCTAAACGTCAAACTAAAGATGCGACTCTGAACACAAAAATGAAAGTGTAGCTCTAAATGCCAAACTAAAATGAACAACGACTCTGAACGCCAAACGAAGAATGTAATGGCTCTAGATGTCGAACCAAAGACAAACGAAGACTCTGAACATTAAATTGAGAATACGACTCTAAACGCCAAATGAAAAAGAGACACGATGGCTCCGAATGTCGAACTAAGGACAAACGACGACTCTGAACGCAAAACTGAAGATGCAACCCTGAACGTCAAAATGAAAATACGGCTTTGAATGCCAAACGGGAAAAAGACATGATGGCTCCGAATGTCGAACTAAGGACAAACGACGACTCTGAATGCCAAACTGAAGATGCGGATCTGAACACCAAAATGAGAATATGAATCTGAACGTCAAAATGAAAATATGACTCTGAACGCCAAACTGAAGATGCAGCTCTGAACATCAAAATGAGAATATGACTCTGAACGTCAAAATGAAAGCGTGACTCTAAACATCAAATGGAAAAAAGACATGATGGCTCCGAATGTCGAACTAAGGACAAATGATGGCTCTCAATGCCAAAATGAGAATATGACTTTGAACGTCAAAATGAAAATGCGACTTTGAACGTCAAATGGAAAAAGACATGATAGCTCTGAACGTTAAGCTGAAAATGCGAAGAGATAATGAGGAGGAAATATGGCCCAGTGTAGCGCACCATTACAACTCTCAAT